>NW_008706746.1:5233310-5375773 GCF_000327385.1 Lottia gigantea
ATAGCTATTTTATTATTTTATTAATGAAAAAAATATTCTTTTTAATTTGAATTCATTTTTATTTTACTTTCATTTTGATTTTATATTCATTTTATTTTCATTTCGCTTTTTATTTTACTTTTATTTTTATTTTACTTTCATTTCGTTTTTTATTTTAATTTCATTTTGTTTTTAAATTCATTTTACTTTTATTTCATTTTTACTTTTTATTTCACTTTCGTTTTGTTTTTAAAATCATTTTACTTTTTATTTCACTTTCGTTTTGTTTTTAAAATCATTTTACTTTTTATTTCACTTTCGTTTTGTTTTTAAAGTATTTTTACTTTTACTTTCATTTCACTTTTTATTTTACTTTCACTTTCGTTTTGTTTATAAAATCATTTTACTTTTACTTTCATTTTCGTTTTAAAAAAAAATTCTTCTTCATTTACTGTGCCATAGTGTCCAGATTATCCAGTCACACTGTTGTCTACCATCCAAGTGTTAGCAGGTGTTATTTCCCTTGAATGTGCTCTTCCGAGTAACCCCCTCTTTAACGGAAATAGCACCACATGTAGTGTTTTGGTGTTTTTTCACAAGTTCTTGTAGTTGATATTGGCAAAACCGTGGAATATTTAAAGGTACATACAAAGACTCTCCGAACATGTTGAGCTGTGGGTAGGCCTATAGTATCCCCAGATACACATTTTATTTTGTTTGTCGTCGAATCCAGACTTTTGCAGAGAAATTCGTCTAAGGAGAGAATTAAACTCCCAATATTCAGCATGCTTGCAAGGGAAATGGAGGCAGGGAAAGCTTGAGGTCGTGCAACAGATGCTGATGGTGTAACTGACAAAATATTTGTGTCGACAGGTTTATTAGTAGAAATACCACTACAAGAAGGCATATTCCTATTATGTTCATTTGTTGTGTTCATGTCAGTCTGAGAAGATTCAACGAATCTGATGTGAAGTAATTTAAATGATTTGATCTGATCAATATTTGAGAAAGATGGCCCTCGATCTCCTGCCATGATATCACATTTGTAAGATGGAATATCAAAATGTTTTTGACAAGCAGCCTTAATGCTATCTAATGACATCTCCCTGTTAAATTCCACCATTGTGAGGGGACCAAGACGGCGATATTTTTGACATTTACCCTCAACATGTTCTTAGAGTCTTTGAACAGTTAAATATTCCAAGGTTTCGCCATCACTAGTACCCTTGCCCTTTGCTTTCTACGTTTGGCAATTTGGGCCTTAAAATCTGTCCATTTTCGTTCAGACATATTTGCTCGGGTTTAAGGCCTACCTGTGATTTTGTGGTATTAATTATGAAGATTGAGATACTATTTTATCTCAAAATCTAAAGAACTTGTGACAAAACACTACATGTGGTGCTATTTCAGTTAAGGGGAAGGTTACTCGCAAGAGCACATTGAAGGGAAATAACTCCTGCTCACACTTGTATGCAATGACGTCATTGCTCGTATGATAGAAAGTGTGACTGGATAATCTGGACACTATGGCGCAGTAAATGAAGAAGAAATTTTTTTTTAAAACGAAAATGAAAGTAAAAGTAAAATGATTTTATAAACAAAACGAAAGTGAAAGTAAAATAAAAAGTGAAATGAAAGTAAAAGTAAAATTATTTTAAAAACAAAACGAAATTGAAATAAAAAGTAAAATGATTTTAAAAACAAAACAAAAGTGAAATAAAAAGTAAAAACGAAATGAAAGTAAAATGAATTTAAAAGCAAAATGAAAGTAAAATAAAAAACAAAATGAAAGTAAAATAAAAAACAAAATGAAAGTAAAACGAATTTAAAAACAAAATGAAAGTAAAATTATTTTAAAAACAAAACGAAAGTAAAATAAAAAACGAAATGAAAATAAAATGAATTTAAAAACAAAATGAAAGTGAAATAAAAATGAATTCAAATTCAAAAGAAAGGTATTTTCATGAATAAAATAATAAAACAGCTATGGCGCTCATGGGCCACCATAGATATCTAAAAAAAGTATAATAAAATAATTTGCAACAAACCTTGTTTATCAGCACTCGCATGGGCAGAGACAAAAGCACTAATTGCGGGATATGTTAAACTCGACATAGCAGCTAATGTACCAGCAGTCCATACAATCCTGTAATTATACATAACACATAGTTTAGCTATAAATCTTACGGTTCTTACAGCAGAATTTGTGAAATAATATTTTCAGAGGAAGAAGTAGCAAGTTTCACAGTAACCAGAATTATGTTAAAATTCTTTGACCTTTTGCACACAGATTTATGATTTATTGTTAATATTGTGAAGTCAATTTTTGTTTCTCCTTAATACCATAAACATAATTTGCTTGTTTTTCAGTTTTAAGGAGATTTTTCTTCATTCTTTATCAATGGCTCCTATTCACATACAATCCCTAAACTCTATTTTTAGACTATAATATATATATATAAATTTTAAAATTTGTAAATGATTCAACCAGTAATAATAACAAAACATACCATGGTTCAGAACCAAATCCATAACATGTTAATTGAATCATTTCAAACACTAATCCAAATAATATGGCATGTTTATGGCCTAAATATTTCATTAATAATGCTAGAATTACCGTCTGAAATGAAGAAATATAAATAAAATTATTACAGAAAAAATCGAAAATCAAGTCATTATCATTACAAGACCAATCAACATTTAATTTACAAAGTAATTTTGGTTTAAAATAAAATTTTATCAGGAGTAGATCTAATTAGCTTAAAGATGAATCTGCTTAAACATTCTGTACTCTGTACAAGAATATTGGAAACTGTGAAAATATAAACAGTAGTTCATAAAGAATTTTGTATATAAATACCTGGGCTATGACAGATAACACTCCTACTACAGCTATAAATGATGCTATTTCTTCATCAGAAAAACCCATTACCTATAAACAAAACAATAGATAATATCACACAACAGTATTCTGTGATCTATTTATTACTATCAGTATGAGAATTCTACTTCAAAGTCCATGGACACTTTGTAGTTCTTGGTGAGTAATTTGATACCATAGAACATGATGTTTTGCTTTGTGCCATTTGATTTCTTAACCTTCTTACAAAATGACAGTCTTATTAATGGCTTCTCCAGTTCAATGAGTGCTGATTTAGTGATTAGGGGAAAGGTAGCAAGTTATTAACCATCATAAGGCACTGGCACAGGGTTAAAGCAATGTTCATGAATGTTAAGGTTAATATGTTAATATGGAAATTCATACTCGTAGTCCAAAGACCTAAAAAACCAATAAGATTATCATTAAATAGTATCATTAATATAATTGATATTAATCAATATATCATTAAAAAAAACTTTAATTCTTGCACTGAATTTAGTGTTATCAGATTTATCAGAGTACACTAGATTATACAGGTTTTATCTTGTGATGATTATTTATGTTATATCAGAAGAATGTTGACTATTATATTTTCAGCTATTTCAGCTAAAGATATGATACTACCACAGATAGTATTACAGAGATATCCTTAGTTAACATATCTAATTATCTAATTAACCTTTAACTTGCACCTTGTTTTATCATAAATCTTTACTTTGTGACCTAGGCCAGTGCTTTCATGAGACTATGTTCTCATCACCATCTAACACTAGATAATACTTACTAATCTAAGATATACAAAGAAACAAGAATATTCTCCAGCTTCTGGTAAATAGGAAAGGAAAACAGTGATACATAACAATAATATTAAATTATCTTGACCTATCTTCTTTAAAGACTGAAATAAACAAACAATAAGTGTTAATAAATGTTAGAAAGGTACAATTTGCTGATGCGCATATTAGTGATCATAGAAAACTTCCTATTACATGCTTGCTATATCTGTATATTCTTTATGGTGGCAGGAGGTGTCTAAAAGAAAAGTTCAAAGTTGAAAACCAGGACTTATAATTTAACTTATCTAGCAATAAGAGTTTTATTATGTTATATTATGGTTATGTACTTACTCCAAAAGGATCTGCTTTGTCCCATGAAATTTGGGATCCCCAACTGGCAGGGCGTAGTTTTTCTGGAAGTGATTCAGGACAAGCAACCATTACAAATATAATATCTAAAATAGCTACTGCAGTGGCTAACCATATGACTATATTTTCACTATATACTTTCTGTAAATAAGCCCCAATAGCTGGACTTGTTACTAAGCTAGCAGCAAATGTAGCAGACACCTACAAGTAAAAAAAATACATAATAATCATTCTAATTCCACTACTAAAACTATGGCCCTATTTTCACGTATAATACTGTTTGGTTTATATGCACTATTCTGTAATGGTTAAAAGACGTCGCAGTGTAGAATTTTTGAAACCTTGGTTGTGGCTTCAGAAAACTTCTTTGACTCACTGAAATTTGAAAATAACAGTTGAAATAAATTTTGCCCCATTTTTTAGAATCTTTAATGAGGGTATCTCATTCAAATTTTTACATAACAATAGGCCAATTCTTACCAAACCATAGGCAGAACTACGTTCGTCTTCAGTTGTAACATCAGCAACATAAGCAAACACAACACTAAACGTCACAGAAAATATACCAGATATGGATATCATGGCAAAATACCACCTAAAATAGAAAAGCCAGTCAAATATAGTGCTAAGTTTGCTCAAATTTAGATTAGTGGATAACGACGAGTTACATATCGCAGTATGGGATAATGAGATAATATTTAACATTTTATCTTAAAAGTTTTAATATTTGTTGATTTATAACTTTATAACTGTAATATTTGATAATGCAGTTGATTAGAATGGTTATATAAAGTTACCAACAGAGTCAGTGAAAAAAATTTGTGATTCAATTCGCCGACTTGTAAAAAATTATAACTCTTAATGAAATGAGAGGTAACATCAATTAGTGATACATGACCTTGTGATACAATGTGCGTATTATGGCAAGTCATATAGCAATAAATCAATTCACCGATACATCATGCTACCTCCGTATCATGCTACCTCCTTTATTTTCATTATTTTCATTTGCTGATTTTTTTTAGAACAATTAGTTTTCCCTCCATTAGAAAATAGTAATGGTAATGGTATGTTTTCCCTCCATTAGAAAAAAGTAATGGTAATGGTATGTATGACAAATTTATTTAGATCGACTGTATAACCAAATCTAATTTTTGTTTTTGCAATTGACGTACATAAACTAACATAGTACTTACCATGGACTAATTCGCATCAGTGGTATAGGAGCACAAGTAAATGTAACAGTTAATAATAAAAATGGTTTGCGACCCCATACATCAGATAAAGCTCCTATTAATGGTGCACTTAAAAATGATAACATTCCCTGCAAGACAGAAAGATGGCTTGCCAGACAAGATAACATAAGCCCACTACCAGCTGTCATAAATGATAACAAAATCTTTAGTGGCCCAATAATGAATTTTAAAATAATCTTTAAATCATCTATAAGTCAAGACAAACACTTGGAACAGTTCATCAAATTATCATCAAAGTAAAACATGAACAATGTGTCATCGCTGTACACACAAGGACAATAACTCTGAAACCCTTCATCCGATTATTACCAATTACAAACGCAAGTGAGATCTCATCAATATATTCCTGCATACCTGGTTTCATCTAGATCTGATAAAAAATATAGTCTCTATCGTGCCTACAATGGAAAATTGACGTGTTTTTTAACTCAGTCAAGGGCAATAACTCAAAAATCATTCATCCGATTCTTATCCATTTCAAACTTGACTGAGATCTCTATTGCGCCTACAAGAAATGTGAACGGACCGACAGACAGACAGACAGGGGTGACGGCAATATACGTCCACATTTCCATGATTTTAAATGACAAAAGTATAAAATATTGTTTTATTGATCATGGCCCCATGAAAATATACAAACTGGTATTTATTCAATTCAGTAGAACACCTTTACTTTTGATTGATATAAGTTTAACCCAGAGCAAATAAGTATATCATGCCAACATAAAGGTGACAAAATGTCATCATAATGAAACAATTCATGATCAAGTCGTGAACCCTCATAATCGATATGGCATAGATGATTTTTCTTTTAAGCATTAATTCGTTGTAATTAACATTTCGATTTGCATGAGTAACCATCTTAAAATTCAATTAAAATAACAGTTAGAGGAAACTAAACCACCTGTTACCAACTAAACTATTACATATTATACAATATAAATAAATTGAATTATTATTATATATATACCTTTACACCTTGTATCAAGCCATTCATCAAAAATGTATGTTGTGGAAACGTTTCATTTAGAACCTGTAAAATTCAAATGATCTATATAGTGTTTAAATATAATGACAAGCTATAACTGTGATTTATAAAGTTTGTACCTGGATTTCTATTGTTATACTGAAGTGATTTATAAATTCTGTATTTGAAGGACGAAAAGCTTTTATCTCTTGACTTCAAATCTAAAGGATAATCTCAGGAACAGTCATGTTCACCATTAGAAATCAGTGTGTTATAAACAAATATCCCAGTTTGCTCTTACTCGTATACATATTGAGTATTTTTAGATGCCATTTACTATCATAGGCAACAGAGCATTTATTCTTAGAGACATATTTCTTAGGCCATAAAATTGGTGGGTTTCTTATTTTCAAAATAGATCTTTGTTCATATCTCTTACTATATTCCCCAACATATAGTGGATTAGTGAATGAATCCACAAAAACTTCAACCATGAATCATTTTTGCTCTTTTCTGATAAATTACTCTCTATAGCAGAATAGCTAAGTGTTTAACTTTAAATTGAATATTTTGTAAAGCAACTGATGCATATTTGAGAGCTTTTATGTACACAAATCAATAAGTTTCAACAACCATTATCACTTCAAGAATCATTTTACACGTTAATACAGGGCAGAATGTATTCTAGCTGATACAGTTGAGATAATTTGAGACCAATCAATTGAACCTATCACCATATTTCTTCCAAATACCCAATTATACAGCTTAAAATACTCACGTCTATAATGGGACTGGTAACTAGGCCCCAAGCAAAGAATTCCAGAAATATAATGACCAAGGCATGATAGACACTAGGTTGACTTATTCCTGATGCCTGAAATAATCCAAAGACAAGAATATATGGTTAAAGTCCTTGTTATAACATACATAAAAAAAGCCTGGAATCATTGAAAAATTATGCAAAAATGTAAAAGAGCATTTGAAAAATTTGGATTTGAGTGAAATTTGTCTTGAAAATGAATATTAAGGAAGTTAAATAACCCATTTCCTTGCAAAATATTGCACATATGCAATTTTCTTCTAAAATAGTAAATTAGTAAATATTCATATCAGATTATCCATAAGTGTCCATGATATAAGGTCAGAAGGCCCTAAACGTATGATTTAAATAGAAGGAAATATAAATATCAAGGAAATAAAAATTTCAATAAATTTACTGTAATGAAAACTTATCTAATGAATAAAATCAAAAGATAAAGTTTGAAATATGACATATGTATGATAAGATAATCTATATTTCATAACTGATCAATCGACACACAGAAGTATTTTCATTTGCGGCATCTGATAGACATAATATGAGTCCAACAGTATTTACTTGAGCCTCTGCATTTTTTGCAAGTATTGGTCATGTCATAACCAGGATGAAATTAGTTTTCAAAATCAACACAATCTATGTGTTTAAAATCAACACAATGTATGTGTTTAAAATCAACACAACACAATGTATGTGTTTAAAATCAACACAATGTATGTGTTTAAAAACAACACAATGTATGTGTTTAAATTTAAACTGCTTTGGCTGTCATTTGTACAAAAGTACTAGCAATTAGGCTCTTGCAATTTATCTAATAACATTCAAAAACAATGTGAAACTAATGATGTTCCAACCAACTGTCTATGCTATTAGCATTATAACCATGTAATTATATAAGTTGGAAAGACATAACCTTACAGTGAGCATAAATTTATCTGGAATATTATTGATCTTTTATCTTCTTAATCGACAAGTTACAACTAAAATAATTCTCTTTTTCCTCTGCAGTAGAAATTGACGTCACAGACCATTTCCTCTGTAGTCTGTCAACACAACATAGAATCTTAACATACATTGATTACAAATATTTCTATAACACAAGTAAATCACTGAGTATGCTTATTAAACTTAAGAACTTAAACAAATTATAATTGGGTTACTACAATGTGAAATTTGGCAATTTTTCAATTTTTGATCAACAGAAAAGGCAAACTGTAGTCTCAAAGTGAAAAATCCTTATCTAGAAACAGAGCGCTGGAACAGATTTTTGCTCCGGACTTGATCTACTATAAAATGATTAAAGGAGATCAAGTCCCAGAAGAAAAATTTACATTGTTTCTAACCCACATACTTGCTATGCATGAGGTTCAGATTCCTTTTATACTAAAAGAACATTTTTAAAAAGTCTAAAACGGTTTGACCCCACAAATGTCATAAACTTTCATCAAATGCCAGGCAAATTCCAGCTAATTTCTGAGTGGGCAAACATCACTGTTTATGGCTTCTAAATGTTTTAAGATTGCAAATTATCAATCAAGCTTGTTTGCCTATGTTTTTGGTTTGAAAAGTGTCTTCCTACATAAAGCAGTTAGGCCTAGATCTAGTTATTATGACACATAATGAATATGATTTAATGAGGTGTTATAAGCTGTGATCTATTGGGAAATCTAGGTACTGTGTAAATGCTTCATGGCATTTTAGTGGTAATAACTAGCTATTGGAAACATAAAAATCAATAGATACTCTGTCTACAGGCATTTTATAATTGGTATATTACCAAACCCAATGTCATGGAGTTGTTGATTTGGCTTTAAATACTTTCATGACATAAACCCCTGTTACATTACAAAAACTGTAAGTGATGAATTGTAATGTAAACAATCAAGCATTATGACTACCGTTCCAATTCTGGAGGTTTGGAACAGTTCTGAGATCACACAGGATAAATTTGTGTAATGTAAAGACAAGCCAGTCTCAGAATGCTTTATTGCCCATGCCCATTAGGCGACCTTCAACTTTTCCCATAATTCCACAGTTAAGCGTGCTGAGAATGGTTTAATTTACATACGATCTAATGTCATGTAAATAGTCACATTTTAAGCCTTGCATAAAGCTACATCAAGGAATTATAAAAATAACCATAAATCATGGTATTTTTCTCTCATTTAGGGTTTAGTCAAGAGATTTTTTATCCATATACCGATATAATACATCAGCTTATATTTATATTTTATCTTATATTTTCATGATAAGATAAAGATAGATTTCATGAAAAATGTTCATCAAATACCACTCCTTCAAGGAAACTACTGCCTGTAGTGCTTTGCTTTTATGTTTAAAAATCTTTAATTTGGTGTAGGAAACTTCCTTAAAACTGATTCTTTATTATCATCAATGAAGCCAAAAGAATGTGGTTCTAGTGAAATCAAGTGTCAAATTTTGTGGAGAAATTCCAGCAGTTGAAGTGAATCAATCATGAGAAAGCCAACGAATATTCAACTTGATGCACAGATGCATGAGCCTTAATCTTAACCATTGATGTAGTGAGCAAGTACTATTGTTACTTAATTTTGCTGGTCTTGGATTGATTTCTAGACAATATAATTATATTCCCTTAAAAATAAATTGCTAGATCAAGGGGTTGGCATTTTAAAGTCTTTTACGTCTGCTCATAAGATCATGATGTAGTATAATAAAAAAAATCAACCACCCCACACCTACATCTACAAATAAAAACTTCTACAAAATAAGCACAGAAAACCTTTAAAGAGACATTTCCCTTTTTTTAATCAATTTGTGAAAACTATACACCAAAATCTAGAGAAATGTATCTGAAAGTTTTAACTAAAAAAATCCAGCCGTTAACTTTTAAACATATTTTAAACATATTTAAAACTATTACGTAAGTTTAAGTTCATCATGCATTTTGGAAGCTGTAAGAAAACTACTGTATAGATTTGAATAAAATAATAGCTTAGTTAATGCCGTTTTTGATAATGTAAACTTAAAAAAAAAAAGCGGAATATCCCTTTAATATAAATATTAATAATATTTATAAAGCTAACTTTCCAGACAAGTTAACATACGCCCACTACCAGCTGTCAGAAATGATAAAATCCTTGGTGGCTTAATAACGAATTTTTAAATAATCTTAAAATCATCTATAAGTCAAGGCAAAAACCTGAAACAGTTAATCAAATTATCATTAAACAAGTCTCATCGCTGTACACACAAGGACAACAACTCTGAAACTGTTCATCCGATTATTAACAAAGTCAAGGGCAATAACTCTGAAACGATTCATCCGATAACACCAATTTCGAACTTGACTCTGAGATCCCATCAATTTATAGATGCATACAGTTTAATCAAGATCAGATAAAAACTGTAGTCTCTATCGTGCCTACAAGCCAAATTTGACACGTTTTTAAAAGTCAAGGGCAATAACTCAAAAACCCGTTCATCGAATCGGTTGAAAACCTGTAGTCTCTATAGTGCCTACAAGAAATGTTGACGGACAGACAGACGGACCAACAGACAGGGGCGATGACAATATACGACCATATAAAAACAGTTCATCAAATTATCATCAAATTAAAACGTGAGCAAGGTCTCATCGATCTACACACAACAGCAATAACTCTGAAACGATTCATCCAATAATACCAATTTCGAACTTGACTGAGATCTCATCAGTATCTACTTGCATACCAAGTTTCATCAAGATCGGATAAAAACTGTTGTCTCTATCATGCATACCAAAAATGTGAAAAAAACTTGACTTTGAACAGAAAATTAAAATGTTGCTGCTTGCAAGCCCATAACATTTTCATAATATCAAATTCTCTTGAATCATCTATGGTATTATAAATTTAACAAATAAAGTACCAAATCTACAAATTTAATAGTTGTTTTATACATGGGGAAGTCAGTAATAAGCTGTGACCTAGGCCAGTGCTTTCATTGAGACTCGTCTCAATACACCCTAACACAACCTTTTAGTTGTTTGTATAAATCTGATAGGGAACAATATACTGAACCAAACAAAATTTGACATGAAAATATCATATTAAAAGATATAGAGATGTTGTCTATATGACACAAACATGAATGTTGTTTCAGACTTAACTAACAAGATTTTCTTATTACAAATGGATTTTAATTTAAATGATCAACCTAAAATATATCTTTATTACAATTCAAATCACTTGCTTGACAAACTTATATTGTTAAATTTGTCTTCTACAGTGTAAATAGGGATCCAGACATTGGATCGACCCTATGGAGTGGAATTATTTGGAGCTTATACAAATTATTCATTCTGTGACACTGAATGCCAAAAGAAGGGAAAAATTTACTCTTTACACTTGAAATTAAATAATGTTATTTGTGATAATTGTATAATAAAACATGTGTAATCATTTTGTAATTTTAAATCTCTGATCTGAAATAACAATGTGGAGGTTCATATGCATATCTATATGAGAATTTGATATTATGAATATGTGACTAAAATTGTACAGCAAAAATAACTTTTACCAACTACCTTTCTATATTACTTCTTTATATCAGTTCCAATTTGTTATTTCGTCAGACAAACAAAACAAATTGGTGTCCCACATTAAAGAATAAGTGATTCAAATAAGCAAGAGACAAGCGAATCCACATTGTCTACACATTTTTGTGAATTTTGAAAATCATGGAGGTAAAGCTGAACATTGTTATTTGCTAATATATAGAAAGACAGTTAGCTTTAATGTAAACAAATCAATGGATTCCTTTAATCATAATATAAGCTTTTGAATTGAGTGCAAAACTTAGAGCATGGTGACATTTTCTAATCTAGATTTACATTCCATTGAGTATGGTGATATACAGGTAAGATGCAAAAACACTACTAATGGGTGTCTTAAATGTTTCTTGAGAGTAAAAGATAGTAGATTATTTGTGTTACACCTGAAAAATGTGTGTTGTAGTGGCAGGTCAAATTCATTTCAGACTCTTTTCTGGACTTTTATTACACAATTCACTGACAAATCCACAAGAAGGGTAAAAGTTGGTGAAATTTGCCACCATGCCTACACCAATAATTTTAAACCAGAAATAAATGATTAAAGGAGCCATTAACAAAATACCAAACAAAAAAAATACATTCCCTCTGGATTAGTTACAATGCATCATGCACTGGCATAGCATATGGGTTGTAACTAGAATATGCCTACCAAAAACATTTTCTTAGAGTAATTGTTCTTCACAATCAATAAAGTTCAATTCAGAAGTTGTAACACATCATTATTTAAAAGCTAAAATAAAGAAAAACATACAAAAAACAAAATTAAACACAATATTTACAAAAAGACATGCTATAAATTATATATATAAATTTATATAATAAATATTATTTGAATGCATCCAAAGATAGCTTGCCAGGCAAGGTAATATACGCCCAATGGCAGCTTAGATTTTGAATAGAAATATTTGGCAGAACAAGTCACAAAATGAATATTATACCTTCCGTCATACACTTCTTAAGTGTTTACAAGCTAAATATTTAACGTACTTTCAGGAACAAGGGCAATAACTAATACTAAATATTTTTCCAAGTTTCTGATTTTCAGTAGGGTTTATTCTTGGGTGATAATAAACACTCACAGCATGTTTCGTCAAAATTCATCCCAAATTTTACCTTCTAGAGTGTATACGAGCTGAAAATTGAACACATTTTCAAGAACAAGGGAAAAAATTCTTGCTAAATCGTTTTTGTTTCTTCTGGTTTTCATTAGGGTTCATCCTTGAGTCATAACAAACACTCATACCAAGTTTCGTCAAAATCCATCAATAATTGTGCCTTTGAGTGTTCACAATTTATCAATGTATCTGTGGGGATGTAAATAGAAATGATCTTTGGATATATAAGAAATGCTCATGTAGCAATATCCTTATTTATGTCGCTGAGAAAATCCATCTACATAATAATTATGATATTTTAGCTGACTTCTAGATCTAGAAAATAGTGTTGAAACAGTTAGTAATTTTGACGAACCCGGTAATTTTCGGCAATAACATTTCAATAACAATAACAATAACAAAACATTAGTCACTCAAGATAAAAACCAGATCAAAACCTGCAATTGCAGCGGTAACACAGTGATATCCGACATTATGAGTATTCTGACATTCTGTGTAATCCGACATATTTTTTTCGTTTGATTTCCCTGTTATGTCAGTTTTAAAAAAAAAACACCTGAGTACTCCAACATTCTGTATAAGCCAATAACGAATTACGCAACTAAGCAGTGGTCCCAACATTCAGAATATTTGTACAATTTCGACATCTAATCATCTTAATCACTTATTCCAATAAGATAATAGCTTGTATAATTGATCCAATATAAAATTCCATAAAAACAAGTTCGCTTCAAGATCAAGGTCATTGCTTTTAGATCAAATGGCTGGAACCGTACTGCGAACCGTGCCATATGCAGAAAAATTAAGCCATGAAAATTGGTTTGGTCGAACAATAATTTGCATTTTGAAACGTACAGATGAATATTAACTGGGTCACTGATAGTACCATGTAACACCTGTTAAAAAATCTTTAACTTTGAGTACTTAGTTTAGACCAGTATCTTGCGCATTGTCTGTTTCAGACTCAAAATATCTTGACCACAAAAATCAACGTAAATCTCGCAAAACTCGTTATGAAAATCGTTACCCCATCACAATTAACCTCTCAATTATTCAATCAAGAAAAACAAAACACAGATTTAGACGTTTATTTACTATAATTTTATTATTTTTATTTGTAATTAATAAATTGAAGAATTTTTTTGTCAAAATTCTTTCTTTCAATTTCTAATAAAATTGACAGTTAATAACCGATCATCTCCAATCAGACCCGGTTACCCATGAAAACCTACCGGAAATCGGTCTACTGATTAACCATTTCAACACTACTATAAAACACACAATAGTAATAGGGAAATGTAAATTGTGTTAGATTACAGCAATATTTAACAAACTGACGTAGAAGAAGATGCCCTTTACCTTTCATGAAAGTTTCAACGTGAAAAATCCAAGCGTTAAGTCCCAATCGATAAAATAACGGTTACGTAAATCTTTTAAATCTCGCAGCCTCTATTTTTACTGTTCTCGAAAATAGTGATTATGAGGAGAACTCAATTTTGATTTGACTAATTGAACCAATCAGTGTTAACTACACGCAATAGTAAATAAAAGTAGCGATCAACTAAGTTATTTTCATTTCTCATTATTGTGATTTTGTGAATTTTGCTATAATGATATCAATCCATAATTTACATGTAACAACCGGAGAAGTACACAAACAAACTTAATTTTTATATTTCTTATCTAAAATTCGTTGCCATTTGTAAACAAAGCCTTCTGCGCATGTCCGTAGTCTCAGATACTGGCCTCGTATCAATTACAATAGGACACTCCAATATGATGTTTTAAACGATTCCTTTATAGAAACTATATAAAGGGTTTCACGCATAATTATCAGAATTCTTCACGTTGAAAATAAACAGGTCTATCCCTTCAAAGCATATAAATAATTATGCATAATTATAGTCTAATATACTAGTGGACACAAATGAGCAGCCTTTGTTCACATTAGCATTCTACCATTCATTATGTAAACTCACACAACTTATAGGAAACTTCCTCATGCATCATAAAATAACAATAATTAAAATACATAATGATATATTAAATATCAATAATTATTCATTCAACACTATTAGAGCTAAAACGATATAAGTCTTTTAAAGATTTGCTTTGCCTGCTCAATTTCAAGACAAAAATCAGATTGACCTATTGTTAAATAAACATTGTCACTTCTAAGGCATATTTAACAATATCATGTTATCTGTACAAATCTAAAATAATGGGCTGCAAGACTGGAATTAAATCTCCATAGTCCATAATAAAAGAAAGTAAGAACCAAACATTCATTAAAAGGTTTCCAAATAAGGTTCACAGAGATCCTGTCTAAAAGTTGGTATAAGGCAAATAGCACAGAATAAGCTTATAGAATATATCCGTCATCAAAATTATGTATGATGGTTATTGAAACACATCCATATACATAAAGTGTAGTCTATAAACTATCCATGCTATTTCAGTTTATATCAATGATTTTTTCACAACCTGTTATCCTGACAAACAGGCTGCAGCACACTAATAACTTTTAACACTTTAACTTTTATCAATATTTCATTCACTTCACAGAGCCAATGATATGTCAATCTACTCATTCTAGCTTTAGTTTAAATACTTTTATAATTATCATCTGTGACAAGGGCAATTACTCTATATATGTAGGTTAAAGAATTGAAAATGATTCAATTGAAGTTGAAATATTCAATAAGCTTATGACAGCAGATATGTTCCAGGGTCCATTTTGCCTTGGCAACTTGAGATCTACCATTGAGCCATTTAAAGGCATAGATCATAATAATATAGAATACGTTATTGTTGCCTCTAATTTAACTCTACCAATAAGGCCACACCAAATGGATTGATTGGTCGACGGATTCGCCTCACGTAAATAATGCAAAAAAAAAAAAAATTTTTTAAAGTAATAAAAAAAATTGTCGCTCGTCAGTTTTCGTATCAAAATCCATCGACAAAAAAATTTCATACGATCGGTTTTATTTTCAGCGACAGCGCTACCTACCATGTTATTATATGATGTTTCCTCTTACGTGGATTAACAAGTCAAATCGCCCACCCTAAACCTAGTCCCATTGAACAAAATAGTCATGTCATCATTTTTATGATCAATTTTCCCTATAAGATTCTAAAGCATGGACTATATTTTTGTCTGATAAATACTAATAGCAATGTTATAATCACAATATCACACGCCATTGCGACAAACGGTGGTTGGGTGCCAAATGTTACACAATGACTGACAGAGATGGAAATGAAATGAATGGAGTTTTACATCCTACTTTTCTGCTGACAGGGATGGAGATCACGGAAATTGCCGACTGCTTGAACGGCTGCATAACATATTTGAAATTAATCGAATCTGGCTATTTCAATTTTAATGATTGAGAAATTCATAAATTTATCATCTGCTTTTAAAATATCAAATTTAAACAAAAAAACAAAATTTCTGTCGTAACAAAGCAAGTAACCAAGTCGATTGAGTCTGTTAAATCGAATATATATGCTAAAATTATTTATCTCCCAGATAAGTTACATTTACTCACCCGAGCTTTTGACACAAAATAATCTGCAGAGCAAAAATATTTTCCATAAAAAAAAAAATTAAATTGTTCCATTTGGTGTGGCCTAACTGTTGGAACTCAATTTCAGTGCATACTCTTTACATTTTACTTACAGAAATTTAAACATTAAGCTTACCGGTCAGATTATATTTTAGTTCTGAACCTATTAATTATCAACATTAGCTGAGTAAAAAATTAAACTGGTACAATATTGGTTGTGTTCGCTTATCGCTACTGGTGGGAACAGTTTAGGTTTTTCAAGATTAGCCTGTAGGTCTATGCCGTTATTGACAATAAATATAATAGGCTAATGTCACTCAATCAAGTTACTGTTGATGTGTAACAATATAAACATAAAATCTTAGATTTTTGGGGAGCTTAATTATTGTACCGCTAGACTATATGGATAATGACGTTAGATAAAGTACTTTTTTGTAATTATCATATATGGTTATATGTTTTACATTTTCAAATTTCTAATATTTACCTATTCCCACCAGCAGCAAGATAAATTTTACTCCGTTTTGACTTTTGTTTTGTAGGCTCTTGTTTATTTTTATGGGTGTAAACATGACGTATTGTTTTAAGTAATACTTACTGTTGTGTTATCTTTAATGTTCTTTGACCAAATAATATTTCCTATATTTCTCTTTCTCTTTTTCCCCAACATTGCCAATACATTTTTCATGACATTTAAATCCAAAAGACTTCTAAATAATCTATTCTGATGGCACCACCGACTAAGATGACCCTTTCGTCGATCAGGTCGTCAGAAGTTTCGCAGAAAGTTCCGGTTTTAATGTCGCAGGGACTTGATAAAATAATCTACGTTTCGAGAAATTTACAAAATCACACGATGGAATTGAATAGTTGATATTTTTCTCTCTTTATGCCATTATGAAGTATTGAAACAAGCTCTGATAATCATTTTAGACAGTTATATTCATATCTAGAGCTTTAATTAGAATATAACTATATGTCCATAATAACATTTTGTCCTGCCCCTCTGTTGTGTTTTTTTTTTCTCAGAATGTCACAAAAAATGTTTCATTAAAATGGATTATTCATTAAAACGTTGGCAAAATAATTGAATTAAAGGTCAAATCAATATTTTCTGTGAAATATGCACTAATGAAATTTATATATTTCGTAGGGATTCATTATCAGATAGTCTGGTTAACCACACTTTGATTGGACATAATCCGAAAGTTCTTACCTCATAATGGTCAAAGTCCCAGTCCCTTTACTGAGAAGCATACATTCTTTATGCTAACAAGCAATGTGGTGCGTTGTGAAAATGAAATGCATTTATCACAAGAAGAAAAAGTCTAATTATTGTCAGAGAGAAAAAGCTATTGCAATGCTGCTGCCAATTTTTCTTTTTTTCACACTGCTTACCAGCATGTTTTGAATCATTATATCACGATTACAGGTTTTCCAAAAAAAGGTTTGATTTTCTCTCTGCTTCAATTCTTTAACAAAATTCTTGCTTCTTCCATTTTGATGTCACTAAACACCCGATCAACAGCAAGAAAAAGAGCTTAATAAATCTGCCCTATCTCAGAAATGTGTGAAGGTAAAATTCGTCTGAAAGTATCATTAAGTAGCTTAATTAATTCCACATTTAATAATGTAAAATATGACTCCTTTTGTGTTAGTGGGATTGAAGAAAGAGACCTTAAAGACGTCAAGGTGGCGTTACCTTCATTGGATTGCGTTATGAGCTTTGTTCTGGATCCAATATGGCTGATGCGTGAATAAGGTCTATAGGGTTCATTTTATCAAGCACTGTCAAAATCTGTTAAGGATTGTGCCTTCTAAAGAGTTTACAGGGACAAGGGCAATAACTCATACTAAATATTTTTTTATTCTTCTGATTTTCAATAGGGTTCAACATTCACACCAAGTTTCATCAAACTCCATCAAGAATTGTGTCTCCTACAGCAAGTTAGGATGGACATGGATGACGCCAATATATATGTCCCCCATTTCATGCGTCATAGAGTTATTGGCCACATATTCTAAAATCAATCTTTGCGCCAGATATCCTAGAAACAGTGATACAAGTTAAGACATTAGGACATTCTAGTGTTAAGTTCATGTCGAGAGGTTTCTATGATTGATGCACCTTATGTGATATTATGAAGCAAAATCAAGGTAAAAGCAACAAATGCTGTGCAACTGAAAGCTAGGGCTAATTATCAAACTAAATGACAAAACATGCATGTTACAATATAACGAATTATCAGAAGAAATTTATAGAAAGATTTTATTGGCAAAGCACTTTTACAGCATTTTGAATGATATATCAAATGATAAATATTGATTCTGGATGAACTTCAATCGATTGAAAGGATCTTGTTTCTAATAGTCTATACTGACCAACATTTTGGGTACTGCCTTTCTGAACAATTTGGCATGGCTATTTTACAACCCCGAAAGCACTTCGTGTATATGCAACTATGATTCACTTCAATATCACTGATATACAATTGCAACATAAAAATACAACACAATACCCTACAGAGGAAAAAAATAGACTTAAGATTAACAAAAATATGTCGAAAGTTTAATTTGGTTTTATCAGTTTGATCACTCTCTAGTCTGTCAGACATGATTAGCTAATATAACCCAATCAAAATCCCTGACCGCTACAATATAACGGCTTTCAGAATTATACTAGAGATGACTTTATACATAATATATTAACAAAACAAAACAACTTGGGTTGATTTTCTTCATTTATCATCACCTTCTTCCTCATCATCTTCATCCTCATCATCATCATCATCGTCATCTTCTTCATCATCATCACCGGCAACTTCAGCATTTTGTAATTCTAACTTCTCTAACTGTTGAGCTAACTCAAATTCTTCCAAATCAGATACAACACGTGGCTAAAATTGGAAAATATAAAAAGATTTGCTACAAAAATAGTTCATATTTACTAGCTCCATAATTAAAGTTTATAAATGCCTTTTAAAGAGAAGAATTCCATAATTCCCATTTCCACTATAGATAGCTTACAATATTTGTTATTTGTCAAACCATAAACAATGAAATATAGAGGAGACTTACTGCTTGTTGTACACTGAAGACACCCTTATCAGATTCTATACTTTCTTTGATTGCCTCTATAGCTTTATTTAATATCTCTAACCCTTCACTTCGTTCTAATGTTTGTGTTGTTACCACATATTGTGGAGGAGCTATCAAATTAATCTGAAATTTAAAATTTAAGTGTTTAACAAACTCAAGGCCAAGTGCACTAAATGGAGTATTTAGTTGAGGTGGCAAATTATGTGAAAATCTGTGCTCTATTAAAAAACTGCTTTTGAATTTAAAGAAAAACTCACTTTGATAGGCAGTAATTCTGTGGTGAATTCTAAACCTTTCTTTAATGCTCGTTTAACAGCATCTACGCCTTCATAATTTGTACAAGCCACCTCTATATCTGCTCTGATTTTAACTGATTGTGGTGTCAGACGACGTTTGATATTCTCTAATAATACAGCTTTAGTTTTATCATCAATGTCACATTCATCTAATGTTTCTGGATTTCTAGAAAAAATAGTTTTGAACAATTACATTTATACATAATTTGATTCTGTCAATATTTTTACATAGCCTAGTGGCCACAATTTTAAAATTGTGAAATTTGCTCCTCTCCTGCAGATCAAAACTTGTTGATTCCAAACAACCTCACTTAGACATTTTGATGGTTATTAGTTAATAAAACACTGGCAGCTGGCAGAAATGATAAAACAGTCTTTAGTGACTTTAGTACGAAAGTTCTCATATTAAAGAAATTTTATTAGTTTGAATTCAATGATACATATATTTACTGCCAGTTATTAATGAAAAATCATCAAGTTCAAACTTGTCCACGATCTCATCAATATAAGTGAATACACCAAATTTCATTCAAATCAGTAGAAAACTGTAGTCTCTATTGTGTTCACAAACAAATTTTGACATGTTTTTCCTTTGTCAAGGGCAATAACTCAAAAACCGTTCATCAAAAAATCGTCAAATTCAAAGTTGACCAAGATCTCATCAATATACATTATCACATCAACTTTCATTGAAATCAGATAAAAACTGTAATCTCTATGAAGTTCACAAGAAATGTTGATGGACCAACGGACTGGGGCAACGGCAATATACGTCGGCATATAAAAAATCATAATCCATTAAAAGACAACATAAAGGAACTCTTCTGATAGCTATAAGCCGAACTGACTGACTCTTTCTATATACATAAAACTTTTGATTGTACAATTTTATCTTTTACATAAGGATGGGCATATAATTTTGTTATAAGATTGTAACAATAACTTACAAGACTGCATGTTTAAATATTTCAAATGCCATTCCTGGTTTTTTATATACATCATCAAAGTGCCATGCTGTTTTCATATGTAACTCTTCTAATTCTTCATTCGTTTCATAATGTAAAATTTCAGCTACATGTCTCAATATACTGCTGACCTAAAATACAAGCACATAATCTTGACACATTCTATAATTATTGCAAATGGTTTTTTATGTTCAAGCTTAACACCAGTCCATTTGAAATTTTTTGTTTGATCTTGAAATTTGTTTTAACTTATCATGTCAATTGGGCTAAGCTTACATAAGCATAGAATTTTAAAAATTTATTTTTTTAAATTACGTTGTTACCAAATGGATTTTTAAACCAATTTATTACAATAAAGCACTGTTGGATAAATCACAGAATTTTGTTCCTAAATATCAAAATGAGAAACTACCATATTTTATTAAAAAAATTGTACTTACTGCTTTTGCTTTGGCATATTTTTCTTCACACTTGATAACTTCTTCTTGTGACACTCTTCTTTTAGATAAATCAATGTAACCTTCAAGCATATTTGAATCGTAAGCTTATATGTTTTAAGACATTAACAAGTACAGTTACTAATTTACTGAAACTGGTTGGACCATAAGAAATATTAATCTAATTAATCAGATGTCGAAAAAATTACCAACAAAGGGCTTATATTTTACAAATAACTTGAGGACCAAATAATGGTTGTTTGCACATAATTAGGAATTCAACAACTACATTTAATAAGTTTATTCAAATTTGCCTATCTACATGTGAAATTTGTTCATACCTTTGTCTTTATCAACTCTTATTACCACTACACACTCGCTTCGACCCACACGAATAAGCTTATTGATGGATCTGATACGTCTTCTGGAAAGTTCACTAAGCAATATCATACCCTCAATATTATTATATTCTAATAAATGTACATAGGCACCCATCTCAGCAATAGATCTTACAGTTACCATTACAACATCTTCCACTTCTGGAAAGCGATTCTTATAGAATCTACACGACAACTTCATCTTGATTAATCAAAATCCTTCTGTAATGAAAATGAATAATTTTATCAATACTTCCTTAAAACTCAAGGACAATTATAAACCTGCCTTCAATTATGCTCAAATTCTAAAATTACTGAGCGTTTTAATTGATCAAATTTGCAATTTATGCGTAGAACAACATATCCACACAAAAGTCCATTAATGTCAACACCTAGCTTTGTTCATTTAATACAAGCTGTATAAATCAATCCATGAGAAGTTTGAAAATATAAATATTGTAAGCCATTTTACTGAAGGCCATCAGCAACGTGATTGGCTGTCACTGGCTTGTGATTTGATTAACTGCCATAAGAAGGTCATGAACCATGATCAAAGCTTTCACAGTAGATTTGAACCATTAAACAATGCCCATTCGTCCTTGGAGCAGGTATTTCTTCATATAAATGTATCATGTTATATCAATAGATTAATCGATTTCTAAGTTAGATTTCAGGGAATACTTATATCAGGACTGATGCCATGGCTATATACAGTATATTATATAACATGCAGTGTATGTTTGTGTGTGTGTCTTTTCAACTAAAATCATACTAATGACTAACTAATATTCAATAAACTTATCAATTGCTCTGTGACCTAGGCCAGTGCTTTCATTGAGACTCGTCTCAATACACCAATTGACTGATGATAAGCACATATGCTTAACTCTGTATACATAGAAAAAATGCAGAGCCCATTGCTGGATTAATGACTTGCTATTTATTACTTTATGTACCATGTTCATAGAATAACCAAACGCACTGGTACAGAATGAACAAGAAGTGTAGCCCTTATTGTGTACATTGACTAGATCGATTTTGTTTGTAATATTTTTTGACATTTTTACCATGTTTGTTATTATGTTAAATGCCAAATCTTTTTCAAACTATTACAGTCAAGTAACCTAATTTCGTGGTAACCTATTTTTCGTGGATTTCCGGAAATGATTAATAACTTACATGTGCGACCTCGCGTGACCTCCGCATTTGCTTGTTTTGATAAACATGGGTTTTCTGTACAATGTCAGCTAGTAGAATGAATTCAGTAGTTTCAAGCAAGGTTAAATGTATTAATGTATACTTTGACAAATACAAAATGGCGGATTTCACTTATTACCAAACGGAATTTCCTTATAATCCCAAGCGGTAATCGGAATTCCAAGTGCCGCCTTCTAAAATGTAGTCCAACGAATGAAGTCATGTGATCAACTAGCCGATTCCGTGTCAGCAGTAAATTTCTATGGAACACAAAGTGGGCCATATTCTTATGTTGTTTCAGTGACTTTTAGCAATAAATCACGCTACGTATCTTATTTTGTCAAATTTTTAAAATCGTGGTACTTTGAAGGAATTGTCACTAGTTATAATGAATTGATATTAAAGATAAATACTAAGAAAAGTTAATTATACCACCCGGTATCCATACAACATGTTTTTCTTGACTTATTTATAGATCAAACCTTGTACACGAAAATAGGTGACGCATTCTGCTGCCATTGCCGAGTTGGTTGCTCATGAAATATGGGTCAAAGTGAAGGATTCATAAAGAAAATCGAAACAAACCAATTTTAATTATTTTGTAGAATATCTGGGGAAACATCTAAGACATAAAAAAAAAAATTAGTTTTTTTAACTTTGACGAAATTCGGTGTTGAATCCTTATATCCACGAAAATAGGTTACACCACTGTATAATTATATCTGTACCACTAAGCTAATCTTCTAGCAGAACTGTTGGGGCATCACAGTGACGTCACACACTAAGTGACTGTGAGTGACACTGTCACTGACAGAGTTAGAGACACAGATGGTCGAATTACATATACCAGAGAGTCGGGTCCACTGGTAATATAAGAATGAAATGAGTTTAATTTGATCTGAAGTTTAACATTCTATACAAGTAAACAATATATTTAAAAAAAAAAAAATTATCATACATAAAAATTGGAAAATATACTTTTCACGTGTTCTGATGCAACCGGCAGATAATAACAATGTGTAAATGGTGAAATGGTTCAGAAATATGACACGATGTAATGAAGATTAGCTTCAGAATAATAAAACTGTTGAATGTAAAATTTTCTTTTTAGTTTTCTTTTATGATCATAAAAATCTTGATTGGAATTTTCTTATAAAAAACTATATGTAAACAAGATTACTTAAAACATTAGTTTCTACTTTTCATACTATCAATGTTTTAAATATTGTACGAAACCAAGAGAACACTACTCGTTATCGTTTTGTAGTCTGGATTTAGAGGACAATGCGTAACCATCAGTTTGGAATAAATATAGGAAGTCACTATCCAAACGAATTTATTGAAATTCATAGAAACGCGACTTTTCATTCCAAAGGAACTTGCCCAGAGAACCAAAGACGTCGCTAGTGGGGGTACGGGTGATATACCCTGACTTCATTTCTAATAAATTTAAAAATATAATTTTTATACGTTTTTACACAAAATATATGCCAACATAGAACTAACAGTTTTATGATGCCAATCATAAGAAGGCTGGGGCTATTTACCACTTCGTGTCAAATAGTCCTGAAACATTCTTAAGGCTATTTACCACGTAAACTAACAAACAAAGAGTTTTTTGTTACAGAATAAACTAGTTTATGGTAAGAAACAACAGTTTTTATGGATATATATTCTATTTATTATTGTGTTCAATAATAATAAATAATAAATATATTTCTTAATGTGCTGTGATACTTCTAAAACTCTTACAAGGATTAGTTTATAGTAATTTATCTGGTGTTACATGAATATTCTAGGGGGAAGACGATATTATTGCCATTGGAGTACCTAGAAGTCAACATAATGTTCGCACTTTGAACGATGTTCGTTATATCTCCATATCTTAACAGGGCAACGCTCTGAATTTGGAAACATGTACGATCCGATATATATTTAACGTATTGTAGAATTTCATTTGAATCGATCGAATAGTAGCACAACCGCGTATAGTTTGATCTTTGAATGGCATTTAGTAAAGGTGTTGGATATAATGAAAAAATTCTTATGGATTACAATTACTAACTTTATTTGAGGGACGTTTCGACCAGTGTTCTCTAGTCTTTATCAAGCTTGATAGTGTGTTTGGGCAAGGGAGGTAACTAACTTTACAACAGGAATTGTTTCAAATTTGATATCCTTGATCAACACAAAATAGTATGACTGTAGTCCGAGTTTCAAAGAATTCGAATCAAGGTGCAGGAAAGTAGGACGTAAAACTCCATTCATTTCATTCCATTTTGTTAGGGTTACCTCCCTTCAATTGATCCGTTGTTTACATGTGTTTTACTGTCTGGTACTGTCCGTCGCCATTAGCCCATTTAGGTGCAGAGGGTAGGGCGTGAAATTCCATTCATTTCATTTCATTTTCCATAGGGAGACCTGCGCCTATGGCGCTTCCACAAAACCACCACATTTTGAATTCAACCCGACAGTTGTCCCCAATTTAGTGGTTGGTTAGTGGTTAGATCACATGATAGTCAACGTGCCCTTCGGCGGATAGGCCTACTGATGTCGTAAACTATATAGGTAGTTGTTGTACTTGGAATTGGATTGCATGATTCTGTGCTGTTGGGCTTGGTAGGGTAGTTGAGAATACTGATCGGATGATATACCCGGGTGGTGTGGCATGAGTAACTCTTCTAGATTCTTCCAAACTCGTGATCATAGTAATATTTTAGTTGATAACTGTTATTAACAGTCTGATAATCTGCCTATTCAAATGCCCAGTCACAAAAGGCTGGGACTGCCACTGATAGTATTATTATATATCAATTATTACAGTATCAATAGCAGTATAGCAATAACTCCTTAGACTACCTACCAAATCTAATTGGCAGATGTCTCCCGCAAGGGTAGTGACTCTGTCCGTACTGAATTTATATTTTGCCATTGAAAGGCTTTATATTGCTTCATAGGGGTAAATGGTTATTTGTAAAGTCATTCAATTTTTAGCTCGTAAACAGATTTTTACAAACCTTGGTCATATTATACAGTATCGCCTCAAAAAATCAAAAAAAAGTGTATGAATGAAGGTTAAATATTTGTTATACCGGTGATTGTTACTCTACTGCCAAATAATTCTATTCAAAATCAAGCTGCCAGTGGGCGTATTTTACCTTGCCTGGAAAGCTATCTTTTAATTTGTTGTAAATAAAGAGTAGTTACAATTTGGGGTACAAACGTTTCTCCATCTATTTTGTGGGTGAGTCCTTTTTTATCATATAAGAAAAAAAATAGTTTAAAAAGATAGATTAAGAAAATCATAGTTTGAAACTATTTTAATTCCAAAACAATAATATAACAATAAACAAGTATTCGAAAAACAACATTGAAATCATTTTTTTCTGATCTCCAAGAACTTTAAGTGTTTACAAATATCCTTTTGAAACACCGGTACCATAACACAACAAAAATAACCTTACATTCATAATGTACATTCATAATACACCTACATTTTATATTCTGCATATAAAAATGGAAGGCAGTTGATACTGCCCAATCATTATTTCGATGTGATATTTGTGGAAAAAATTACATGGAACACCCGATACCATCCTGTGACTTTCTTTGTAAATTCGGCTTTTATCTCGAAAAGTAAATGTTCGTGTAGTTACTTTTTGCATTCTGTTACTTAAGTAGGCAACAGTGGTCCATTGTAACTATTAGTTTATGCACAGACAATTCCACTTAATATTGCATAATAAAGAAAATTGTGTATTCTACACAATAAAACCATTTCTGTAACCATCTTATGATAATAGGCGAAGAACCCCTAAAAACTTGCAGATTAATCAAGATAGTTCACGATAACACGACTGGAAAGTGCTTATACTAATTTGTATAGTTCAGTTTAAAATTATTTTACATTATTAAAAGGTTTAAAAGGGCCTACTATAACTCTAAAATAGTCCAGGGACGATTCTATGTGGGACTTTTTGACAATATTCCCGCCAAAAGACACCATATTTGTTTCCACATTTTTCATCATCCCGGAAGCTTCTGTGTGTCAATAATATGACTAGAAAAATGACGTAGGAATACGGCATTAAGTTATATAAAAGTGATGGTATGGTCCAACAGAAAGCCAACATAATTTCTGGAATGTAATGAAAATGTCGTGACAAACCCCACCAACCGGAAGCTAACAGAATGCTCTCTTTCTTGTCGCCATTTTCTAGGCGATAGGT
Organism: Lottia gigantea; assembly: GCF_000327385.1. NCBI lineage: Eukaryota > Metazoa > Mollusca > Gastropoda > Lottiidae > Lottia > Lottia gigantea. The sequence continues at coordinate 5,260,219 of NW_008706746.1, forward strand.
TGCTCGGATGATTTCAGGTTTCTTTCCCCAAACAAGGCAATTACCATTTGCATACCGCACTTGTTGTTTCTGTTCATCTGCTTGATAATTGATGTAAATACTGACTATACCCATCCCCAAGAACAAAGAAGTTAACAATGGTCCGAGATGTACGGGTTGGTTTACATTATACAGACTAACAGATGTGTACAGTCCGGGAACGTATACCAAACATCCCCAACAAATATAAAATCCAGCTCGATCTAACATGATATCAATTGTTTTCAGGTAGCCAGCTTCCCACCAAAAGAACTTGGTGATGTAGATGAGCTGCAAAGTTGCGCATACAAACATACTGTCCACAAATCCATGTAGTTCGTAGCTTTTGAGCGCGAAAATTGAGACCAGTAAAGCCCACACCATCATGCCGAATCGACAATTAGTGAATGTTTTAATATCAAAGCCAAATATGCGAGGATATAGTTCTGTGCCCCAATAATAATCAAGGATTACATTGCCGGTTGTTCCGCTATCAGTTGTAGACGGTGCAAATAATCCTTTGATATACAAGAACCAACAGAACACAAAGCTAAAGATGTTTAGAGTTGTCAATACTTCGTCAAACCTATCATAAACAATAGTGGGACTGGATCCAAATTGTTTTAGCACAACTGTCAATATGGCAAACAAACCCATAGTGGTAATGTAAAACAAAAAACCATTGTCTTTATAAACGGGTACATTTCCTTTTGGGGTAACAGGTCCTTCTACACGTTTACCTGGAAGAAGCTTCATCATGGCCAGAGCGTACACACAATAACCAATAAGAATACTAGAAGTTGTCCAACTGCCAAACCTTACTTGACTCCAAATCGAATAGAGCCCATCGAACACAGAAACTCCAGAGAAGACTTCCAACATTTTTAAGTAACTTCCATTGCATTTGACGGCCGTAAACCACAAGAATATGACAAGATTGGGTACAAAACATATCAGTAATATTGGGATCACAGTATTATTCAAATGTCGGCGCAAAAATTGGTGACAAGTGCTTTGGCTTAGTTTTTCATATCCATCTTTATATTCACTGAACCCATTCGTTAGAACGTCTCCAGATTGGCTTTTCGACATCTCGTCTCCATTTTTGCGGGAACGTGTCGTCACCTGAAAGAAGGGATATCAAAATTTTACTAGAGAAGGAAAGACGAAGTTTATTTTACGACCACATGCATTCAAATGCATTAGTTATATCTAAACTAGGTAAAGTTGCAAGTGCTCATGATTCAAAAGTACCCAGTTGAAATACACGTGTGGAGACGATTAATTAATAATATTAATAATAAATACTCACCATTTTGAACCTCTGAGTGCTTTCTCAACTGTTTATTTAAAATGATGACTGACCAAACTACAAACCTGAAATGATTAAAAAGAGATAACAGTACAATAAAGTATACGACAGGAGTCTAATTTCTCTCTTTATCTATTATGTAGACCTATATAATATTTATATCGTTAAACAATATACGTTCTATAAAAAAAAATTATAAGCCGAACGGTTGTTCAAAAAACTAACTGAGTACAGGTTACAGAGCACGACACAAAGTTTGCAGAAGGCCACATACAAGTAAATCATAAAACCAATAAATGCACAAGACAAACAAGGAAGGATTCGAAAAATTTAGAATCTATTTTAATTGGGTATGTAAGCAGAGAATATATTTCAGTTAATGAATCATCATTATAAAAGGCCAGCAATATATATTTGTTGATTACCAAAGCATTTTGGATCCGTAAATTATAACAACCAATAGTCTCTTATGCTTCCGACTTCGATTTGCATTATTGGCTGTTCAAATAATATTATGCAGGTCTCTTTGCGTTCATTGTACACGAATCTTATTACATGTATACGGTCATGTATATAATTATATTGCATACATGAAACCTATATCATAATTCATTAAACATGTATAACGTAATCGTGACATAACTATTATGTTTAATAAAGGACCAAATTTATTACAACAGAACTACTTATCATTTGTTATCTGGCTCGGGTAGACTGTACATACATCTCATATAGTCTATAGTATAGATTCCAAAGAGGTCAGAGACCCGTGTTCATTGATTTCAACTTTCTGACCACAGAAATCCAAAATTGTGTCACGGTCAATGAGAGTTAATATCAAGAAATAGGCGTACATTTTTTAAAAAGCATAGAGTTATATTCAGTAATAAACTAGTTTCTACCTATGCCTATATAAAACAAAATGTCAACAACTGATCAACTGAAACTTCAAGGGAGGTAACCCTAACAAAATGAAATGAATGGAGTTTTACGTACTACTTTTCTGCACCATTCATTTCATTTGAACAAAAAATGTTTTTAGAGAATTGTTTCAAGTAAAGTGGTGGTAATAGTATTTAAATCCCGTGGAAGTGGGGCAAACCACACTTAAGTCCACGGGTCCCCACTTATTGAGTTGAGCCACTGCTAATTTGGCACTGCTAAAAAGGAGGCAACCTTAAATAAATCAAATTGTAACACAGTCTCAATACATCCACAAACAAGCTGCACGTTAGCAGTGGACCACACTCAAAACCAAATTAAATGATATAATTTTCATTATTTTTCATCTGTTATATAACCAGTACATTTGTCAACCACGAGTCAGTGAAAAGTCTCAACACAACACGACTAAAAACTAAAGAGTTCAAAACCGGTTCAACTTATTATTATCTACCCTAATGATCTTGATTATTTCTTGCTAAAACACATATATGACGAAAGCTACCGGCTTTTCAATTTGGTGTCATTTTCAATGCGTAAAGGTAAAATACTTACAAAATGTTATGCCAATATCTAGGCAATCTAATTCCAGGCGAAGCGGATATTACAAACTTACAATATATATATACTCTAAACGGAATAATCATCATCATCGAAATTTCTAACAAAGCAGAAGTATGCTTACCTTTTAAATCAGTGCGAAGAGAAGGAAAATACTCAAACAAAGAAAATGAATGAAAACTGACAATGACCGGGATGTCGTCTGCCAAAAGAATAAATTCCTAGCTGAAAATCAATAGTATGGTTATCCTACTCACTGAATAATAATGACAGTGGCGTTTTTACTGTCAATTGAATGGAGAAGATGATGAAGAGTGTTAGACTGACGTATACTTAATGAAATTAACCACTTCTTATAATTATAGCCTGAAGGTGTTGAGTATAAGGCTAGGATTAAACAACACTTTTTGCTTAAAGGAGAGTATATGCTACTATATTAGCCACATGGGCGGTTGGAAAGGCAAACAGAGTTCACAAACTCAGTCGATTGAGTTTCGAATGGAAACATGCCCTGCCTACTTTACGAGACCCGTGTTATTGTTGGTCGATAGTGCCTATAGGTTTACATCAAAGTTCAACATTGTCCTATCTTCATATCTCAGTTTACGAGATTCCAATCCTGTAGCCCACATACTCAAGCCGTACCACCTCCTAAACCTTCATTATATTGAAAGATTTTTTATAACTCAGTAAAACAGATTTACCATTCATGAATAATTTTGATATAGCTTGAAGCCATTGTACTTACTTTTTTCATTTAACCCTGACACGGACTAAACATTGTATTTGGTATAAATCTCGACATACATAAAGAACAATAACCGACATATATATAATGCAAGTTTGGTTAGATAGCAGATACATGTAGAGTGAATCACAAACAAAAGCACGACTGTTCATCAATAGACTATAACGAATAGATTACAATTTTGGGACAAATTGTGGGGACAAATTGTACAGTGTTGTGTCTATGCCTTAGACAAGAGTCACGAATCCCTCTAATGAATTGGTTAAGGGTAGTTTAAACCACATATCCCTGAATCGATGAGCCCTGTAATATAAATTTACATGCCTGGAGGTTTAGTCCAATTGTATCTTTGAGGGACTCGTCCATATATTTGTTTACGTGGATATGATGTATCATTCCAATATAAATCTGGAAGAACGATTTGAAAGGATGTATCAATCAAACAAAAGGCGTTTTTATTTAAGCAAATTGTATCGACACAGATCAAAGTGTGCATTTACACAAGCAAAGCGCCTACAGCGATTTGCCTACAGTCAGAGAAAGACCTGAAGAAAATTGTATTCAGAATTAACTGTCCAATAATGTATGTTTTGGGATTATTGAGAAGTAAACATGCCACTTGGTTATGCCGATGGTTATTTATTTAACGCGATTTGATTTGTACCGTGCTGATAATCGGCCCTCATAGCGAGTTGATACAATTTACTTAATTAAAGATTGCTTGCAAGGCAAGGTAATATACGCCTACTGGCAGCTTTGATTTTAAATAGAAATATTTGGCAGTACAGAACAATTACCAGTATGAAATATTCAACCTTAAGTCTTACACTTGAACTTTGAGGCGATACTGTATAATATTACCAAGTTCGTCAAAATCTGTCAAGAATTGAACCTTCTAGAGTGTGAACGCATTTTCAAGGGCAATAACTCATACTAATTACTTTTGACTTCAACAGGATTCATCCTTGGGTGATTACAAACAATCATACCAAGTTTCGTCGAAATCGGTCAAAAATTGTGCCATCTAGAGTGTTTACGAGCAATTGTGGACGGACGGACGTGGGTGTCGACGATATACACCCCCCTCCCCCTATTTCATGTAGGTATGCATTTAACGATAGATGGAAGGTTTAAACTAAAGTATGTGAAAGCATAAGGAAACATATTAATTGTACTATTGTTGTATCAAAAAATAACTAGGCCTTCACAATTATATTATATGTATAATATACAAACACAATGTCATCATAGAAACAGCTGTCGTACACATTTAACAAAAAATCAATATGTTCAAAATAAGTAGCATATCTTGTTTACAGTCGTTCAAAATAGAGAATATGATTATACATCTAATATAGAAAACTGAAACCATAAAAGCACAATAAAGTGGGTTCAATTTCAATCGATCTGCTTCAAAGCTCACTTTGTATTTTTTAAGATCATAATTGACCTCGGTGTTGTAGTTCTATGATCTCATTCGACTTGGTTTGATCAACATTAAATTCGTGGTTCAAAAATGCTTTGTTGTATCTGACAATAACGTAAATAGATTTTAATTCCTTTTCAAGAGGGTATTCACCTTTACATTCTTAAGATATAGCTTGCCAGGCAAGGTAATATTCGCCCACTGGCAGCTTTGATTTTGAATATTTGGCAGTACAGTAACGATCATTAGTATGAAATATTCAACCTTCAGTCATACACTTCTTTTGGGATTCATCCAAGTTTCGCGCCTTCTAGAGTGTTTACGAGCATTTAAAGAACAAGGGCAATAACTCATACTAAATATTTTTCGATTTTTATAAGGTGTAACATAAGATTACAAACGTAAATGTGTCTTTGTCATTGGACTACAATTATTTCAATGTTGATTTCTGCGAGAAGATTCATGAATCAAAATTATGAAAAAACAATTATGTAGTGGCGCAAACCGTGCGCATTTAACTCACCAACACGCTCGGCAGATAATGTTCTGGATTCGAAATGAAAATCTCACAAACGAATCTTTACTTATACTGAAATTTGAGCACGATGTGGTAATCCAGCTTGTGAATCAATTAAATGGCCTGATCATTTACATCTACGCAGTATTAAAATTCACACCTTAAAAAATTATCTCACATTACATCCCATTGATCTGAGTGATATCGATCTTAAACGGGGTTGTTGAGTGCATTATCGATTTAAAACCCCAAACCAGATTGTATCGCATTCTTTTCATTCAAGTCGCTCACGCCGGTATTTGTGACTTGAAGCAACAATCATTGAAAATATTTAGACAACCATGGACAGTAGCAGCGATAATAGTAATACACATCGGGCATTCCGAAGGACATTCAAATCTTTCGGCTAACTCATAGAAATCTAGGCTGACAACTTTGCCAGTTCCTCAGACGTTATATACGGATGAGATATCGTTAAGGTGCGGGCACATGAACAGTCTTGGTCGCCGATTTTTGTCGCCGACTCGAATCTTGAGCAAAATCTCGCATGTGCCCGCGCTTCCCCAAGATTTTCGCGTTGCCGACAGAATTTATAATAACAAACAAGCTTGATATTTGTCGCCGATTATTTTATCGTCTGCAAGACAGAGAGTTACATCAAATCAGATAAATTTTCTTTCCAATTGAATGGTCCGCACGTGATTATTGACATAGTGTCTCCTCTTGTGCCCGTGCCAGTTGACGAAAAGCTGACCAAGACTGCTCGTGTTACATGCTTTATGTTCTCTCCAGGCCATGCCCTATATCTTGTCTCTTATAGACCATTTATAACCTGGAATTTGATAATCTATGTTTTAAGCTGAAGTCCCCTGAGGCTACTTTCATATCAGATCAGACCCTTCACTCATGGATCTGCTAGTTTATTAAAACACCTTATTCATCGTGAACCGTGTCCCACTGTTGACCTATCATCATACAAGCATATCATTTCCCTAATTGTCCTTAATCATATAGATAGAGCTAGATAACGATATGTATGATCGTATGATCAAGTAAATTGAGTTGACGTAGTGCAAAGGTCCCATTAATAGGTTTTTACTAGTACTTCAATATCTTAGTAACTTATTAGAAGGTTTGTTATATGGCCACATCCGGATTTCCTCGTCTCATTCTTCTGGGCAGCGATAATATTACTTCACATAATAATAGTTTTTAATTAACTTTTAATGATAACTGACCTATTTAATATAACGTTTATAGGAGACAGAATAAACAATATCGAACGTTACATCTCGAGAAAAATATTTCAGAAGGAATAATGGAGGCACTCAACCGATCTGCAATCGGATCAAAAGTATGGATGCATCAAAAACAGTAAAAAGTTAGAATCAGCTGATATTTCCTGTTGATTTTGAATAAAACCCGAATAACTGAATACTTTTAAAAAACAAAACAGAAAAAATCAAAACATGTTTAGTATTTACTGAACATTTGGCACTCGAATGTAAAACAAACTATTTTCAGTAATTTTATCACGTTTAATTTCTATCATTCGAGTAAGAAACACTGCACTGTTTTGCAGACTGATTGAAAGATATAAGATGTTATTGCATTTGCATAAAAAGTTAATTTACACTCTTTATTTTGTCTTCCCGTGATTACTGATTAGGGAATATGATAACTCTTTAACGCCAGTTGGCATTCCTTGTAGCTTTCTGCCAATGCTTTAGAGCAAAATTTCGTTGACAATTTTCCCTGACACGTCTCTGACGACCAATAATGTATTTATTTAGTTTGAGTCCACTGAATCTCTATACATGTTTAGAGTGACATAAATACACAGACCTCGAACATACTAAGATAGAAATCATAATATATACTTGACCTGCTGTATATAATTATAGGCCCGTCTCATGGAAAGCTCATAATTAAATAATAGATATTATTCAGCCATTGAAAAGAAATTATACAAGACTATTTAAGTACCAGAATAGTACTCCAAAAAGCAGCATGTTATACTCACTGTTAAGTTTTATTTCCTGCGAACATTGCACAACCGGTCTATTCCATTCACTAAGTAGAGAAAAGTATTATACTTAATTAAGATTTCATTCACGAGTAGAGCATGTTTTGTTTTTATTTTTCGTTGTGGGTTTAGTCTCTGGCCTACAAGGTACCTTTTGGTAATTCATCGCTCTCCAAATACTGTCAGTCATGGAACAATTCATTTCAAAAGAAATTCCAAATAGCTTTTGAGCCATTATTTTGACCAATCATACCTTAGTCTCAGAAACGGAAATTTTTTAGTGTTTACAGTTCACCGTCGAAATCTATAGAAATTAGAAAAGAAACTCCTATTTGGGATATTTTTAAAGAAATTATGCGATTTTAGTACATTTCTAGTACTTCTTTAACAAGACTCAAATCAACCCTCCAAAATGGCCCATAATAATGAGTTCAGTAGAGCTTGTTGACTGATAAAGCCGGTCCCTTAATCTTCGGAAAGGGTGAATAATTAATTTTTGCACGGAAAAACGACACCCTTGCTTTTTGACAGATGTATAAATATATCTAACTAGTAGAATTTTTAATGCATTCTTTGTTTAATCGATGTTAAACTATTCAACTGAAACTTAGATCAAGAAATATCAAATATTTGAGTTATGTCTTTCACATCTATTCACACAGACAGCCTGGAGCTAAAATCAATTACTGAAATGGAATTTTAAATCAGTATAAAGGGAAGTTAAAGAGTTCTGTGCCCGACATTACATCGATTCCGTTACCATGGTTACAAGAAATGCGAAACTTGTGTATATTATTATATTTACGTCTGAGAGGGAAGAATGTTATTTGTAAGCTAACTGCTTCAATGTGGATTGATGAGACCTCCATCTGTTCTTTTAACACACATCAGTCTGATAATATATACCATTAAGATATGGGAATGGCACATTTATAAAAATTTAATGACTATTTTTTTCTCTATTCATTTAAGAAGTTTTCAATTTATCATTTTTTTCTTTCCACTCGCGGTGTTGTATCTTCGTGTTAAAAAAAAACGGGAAAAAACGCTATTATGAGTTTGCTCCAGGTTTTGACTATACTTTAATGTTTATATAATATAAAGGACTTTTTGCAATCGGATTGACCTCGTGGAAAGCACATAACACGTCTTGATTGGTTGTTATCTGGGTCATCACATCACTCTTCAAAATTTAATTCAAGTAAAAGCGCATCAGTTAAGTTTAAACGTTATCTAACATGGAATGCTCATGTAGCAGGAGAGAACCCACTTGAAATTTTGTGAAAATAAGTCTGCTTCTCTTACTTTGCACATTCCAACGCAGTTTTCAAAATGAGAATTTCACATCCAAAATACTTGTCAATCGACAATCTGGGCTCCCGTGAAACAGATAATAGTATATGTTTGGTATTTCCTATTATTATTGCATGTACATATACATTAAATGTACATTGCCGTTATTAAAGACCTCTTGATTATCATTACATGTATAGTGAATAGTTATGACTCCACATCATAATGGTTTTCAAGATTCTATCTTTATTCTTTGATTATTCAAGCATCTTTAAATCACATTTACTTACATTTTTATACTTATATTCTAGAGCTTTTTTATTCTTTTCTGTAGCCTTTATTTATATACGTTTACAAAATACAATGAAATTATGTTTTGATAATAGAGCTTTTCCTTCTCTATTCACCGGAAATACACCGAATTTAACTTCTGAAAGGGACTGCACCCATTTGGGCACTGAAAGAGAAACCTGTCAATATTAAAAACTTTGCGCATGAAAATTGGATCTTTATTTGTGGTTTATAGCTTGGTCGACTTAAAAACTTATGTTTTCAGTGAAACATTTGCAACTGTCCAACATGTCTATGGCAGTTTTGGATATGTGGTGAAGGCTCCTAGTTGCAGAAATTGGGTGACGGTTTGGGTGAAGGTTAAGGTTGCAACAGTCCAACTGAAACAGACAGTTTCAAATATCTTGTGAAGGTTGCTAGTTTTAGATATCTGGTGAAGGTTGATATAGTCCATGATATTTCGGTTGAAGGTTAAGGTTGCAACGGACGAACAAGTCGGTGAAGGTTAAGGTTGCAACAGTCCAACTGAAACAGACAGTTTCAAATATCTTGTGAAGGTTGCTAGTTTTAGATATCTGGTGAAGGTTGATATAGTCCATGATATTTCGGTTGAAGGTTAAGGTTGCAACGGACGAACAAGTCGGTGAAGGCTAAGGTTGCAACAGTCCAACATGTCTATGGTTTCTATAGTTCAAGATATGTGTTGAAAGTTGCTGGTTTCAGATATTCGGTGATGGTTGCTACAGTTCAACAAGTTGGCAATACGTTTAGATCATAAGGAATTGCATTCCACAGTCCTGGTCAATCGGAATCTGTGTGGTATCGGTCTTTTTGGAGTTATTAGAAGGCCAAAATCATAACTCAAATATTAATCTTAAAAACGGCGTTGGCCATTGTGATACGCCCACAATTGTAATGGTAGCCAAATTGTCCGAGAGATTGATTCGAGCTAACAGTAAATAAAACATTTAAAATCAAGGCAACAGTTTTATAATACAAGTGTAATTTTATATATGTTGCATTATTTGATGTTGGTTGGGAAATATTAAGTATTCATCCTTGGGTGATTATATACAATTTCACGAAGTTTCATCCATTCAAATTTGGTTAAAATCCAGCAAGAAACCAACTCTGTGTAGACAGATAGACGGACAGACAGACAGGGCCACCGACTATATACGACAACATTAATGTGTGGGCGTGTAAAAACTCGAGATAAATCATAGAAATCAAGTAGCTTCACTTTAAATAGTTTCACTTAAAATTCTATTCGTGACCCATCTTGATTCGACTACTGATTGTATTATCTATCACGACTCCACAATTCATTAATGTAATAGCTCTCGTGATTTACATATTCAAATATATCAGTCGTACAATTGATTGTTCAGTGAATCCCTCTCAGAAAATAATACAAGCCTACTTGATTTAAGAAAGCTTTATTTAAATGAAAATGTGTCAGCGATATTCACACAGCTGGTTGTAATAGAAGTGAATAATATGAGAAGGATACATTTTATAATTATTACAGTCGAAATGTCACGACTGGAGAATTACTCATTATGAACCATCAGTCATGACATTCTAACTGGAAAGATTTTATACAAATTGGGCGAAAACCTACATAATGGCTTTGTTGTTAAATAATAGACTACTGTGCAGTCATTATTAAAAGGAAATGACGTGTAATTAAAAACTAGATATTCCCAGACAAATAATTTCAGCCCTAAAGAGTACAGGTAAAATGCATAATGCTAGAATTTTGCAAGTTTATACATTATTAAGCCAGTAATTTCATTTCTGACTGCTGGTAGTGGTCGTATATATATACCTTGCAAGCTATCTTTATCATTTGCACCATAAATATAAAGAAAACGTATCGATTCAACATATTCAGTCCAAGTTGCATGAGGATAACATAACAATCTATTGCATCCAATGAGCTTGGCAGAGTGTTCTTGTTTTCCGGTTTGGTTTTCCTAAGGTATCGAAATCACACACCTATGCCCTTTGCTAACGAGGATTGTTAAAAAAGAAAAGAAAAGAGCATGCGTGTTAGACAATTGAACTTTAATGAACCTGGTGTTCAAGTAGAAATACGACCGAACCCTGGATTCAGAAAGTAAACAGGTACAGAAAGAAAACTTAATGTAAACACTGTATACTTTATAAAGTATGTATATTTAAAAGATAAGATACTGTCCGTATGTTGACATTAACGCGAGGAACACGCCACATAAGTTTTATATCGCGCCAGATTATTTCCGGATATTTTGACCACAATTGTGGATGTTGAAAGGGTGGAGAAAGGATATCATTGTAAAGATATTCGAGTGGTTTAACGATAATGACTAGCAATTTTGTCGAAATATTCAGAAAAAGTTGTCCATATACATATTCATATAATCCTAAATGACATAGTAACGAAACATTGCATGATTACATATACTATTACAGTGTTGGCTCTAGATCGAACAGGGCGCAACAATGATACGTAACAGTGTTGGGTGTCGCTCAGATCGATCAGATGAACTTCACAGTAGGCTTTGTTTAGATTGAAGTGGTCATTTCCGATAACCTTTCAAATCTACCCAGACTTTACGACGAGGCTCTAGTTCTAACAGTATAATTTATAACGTTATATCAGTATCATTGGATATTCCTCCTTAAAAGATCGCATACATTTGAAATAAAATGAATGGAATTTTACAACATGTGGGCTAATGAAGATATATATATATATCAGCTGATATAATACTGACCTTCAAACAACAGCTTATCAAGAAATTTAGAAATTTAAAGGGTTGTCAAGAATTGTAATCCAGATTCTTCCATTACAGTGTAGTTTTAAAACTGAATGTGACTTCTTCAGATTGTGATCCCCGCCTAAAATCTGCTTATAGTAATATACATGTATTTTGTGTTACTATTTTATTTGTATCCTTACTTGGACCGATTTTGGCGGAGCATTCTCCCTGGGATCATTCGTCAACCTCTTCTTAGCTTTCACCAAATATTTTATGTGGGTCATGCTTTATCAGTAGAGTTTTCAATGTTCATGATGAAATTGTTATGCAATAAGAATCTCAGATAATGTACGTACATTTACCTACAATGAGTTCTTTCTCACTTCAAATGTTATCTTTCTCGTTATCAAGTTAGATTGCAAAGCCTACGTCATGGTTGTCCTACACTTCGTACTAGATTCTACTTGTCATAAATTAAAAATGTACCTACATCTGAGAAATCTTCATTCTAAGATACATATATTATTGTGGTCACTAGTAATAACTAATATATGAATAAAAATGTTTTGCTATAAATATCTTACTGATACGCTGTAACTTTTCTGAGATTTCCGTGTAATAACTTTTCTTGACTGATCTATAGAACATAAAAATCTTCACAAAAATAACCAAAATCAACATTTTCTTAGACCTCAACATCTTAAATGCATTGTAATGCGGTTGCTGCATATAATATCTATACTTAGCAACTTTGCCATGGTCTGACTGAATTCAGTGTAGGCTTAAATATCTTCATTCGTTTATACTAATGTCCTGGTCTTCTAGTGTTCTGTTGACAAATCTGCGAACTCAGATATTTAACATTCAACTTAACTAAATCGAGATCAGTCAGTGTGCAACACCTTATTGCAATACCAGCTTATAACACCTCCTAAAGGGTCTACCTTGCAACTCGCATGAAGAGAGAACAATTGAATTTTCATCGACAGGTGGCATATCGGAAGAATCGATTCGGTCAATTGCCACCCGAGAACAACATCTAATAAATAGCAGTTGTCACTAGTTGCCATCCATTTCCGGTGTTCTTCTTAAACACTGTCTTTTATCTTGCTGAGCAGTCGGAATCTGTGGCCATCTATATGATGTCAACCAAGGGTATATTGTAAGAAAATATAAACAAGAGCTTAGTCTTTAGAATTTTTTGGAGAGCAGTGTTTCTAGTATTTAAAAGATCTTTAAGTCAAGTTATGAAAGTACCGATTGCCTGGTCTCGTACCAAGGTCACACATTAGTTTCTTTACACATTACATTTGTACACGGATTACAATAGGATAACACAAAGGCAAACTAACTCGTCAAAACACATACTGGGGAACGGCAAAAATCTAGTTATTTAATTAGCCTAATGGCTATGTAAACAGAAATTATGGAAACTAAGTAGGCTACACATGTTGAATATATACATGTTACAATAATTCAAAAACAAAGATGAAAATTCACAACGTTGGGTTTACGCCTCATCTTTTACAAAATAGGCAGACTGGCTTATTGACAGAAACCAATCATACGACTGTCATGATTCGTATAGTATATAGACGCATTGTGCAGCGTTGACTACATTTTAATATATATCCTGTTGATTCGAAGGAACTATGACCTAGGTTAATATTTCGATCAAATTGTGATTATCAAGATAATGGCCAATCATCATTTTCTCAATAGAATGTGAATCATCACACAATAATGAAATATGAATTGTTGGCAATAGCATACTAAATGTTAAGGTATTATCGATAATCCTAGATTAACACTTCTTTACTTGTTAAATCTCCCTTATAGCCAATGTTAAGTTTTTTATTAGTGGAAATGCTTCGTGGTAAGAATAGGAATTATATTATTTTTGCTGATTCTCCTTCAAAATTAGTCATAGTCAGTAAAAGATCTGGAAATGGAGATTAGAGATATGGTGTATTTGTGGTTATCAAAACAATCTCGATGTGAAATAAATGACTGAAATGAAAGATTTTTTAAATTCTGCACTCATTGGCCAAAATGGACTTCTCTAAAATTGATATAAAAACTCCCTTGAAAGACTGACTATTGAGATAAAGTGAAGTACATTGTAAATATGATACTAAGCTTAATGTGCTCATAATATCTAGTTGAAAAGAGCAAAATGCTTACGGTACCTTATTGCATATTAATTGCATTTCAAATGTTTCTAAACTTATAACAAAATATCAATTGTCAAAACATTACAAAAACAAAACAACAGAACAAACTACTCACCTTGAGCAATCTTCACACAATGAAGTAAAGAAAGTGTCGTCTGCTGAACAAATTTCGTCTGCTTAAAATTCCATCACGAGGCTACGCGGTAAAATGAATGACTCTGTAGTCCAATAAAAACTCGTTTCTCCAACATCGTACGATTGGGGTTATAAGAATGCGCATGTCGATTTTCCCAGCAGTCCTGCTGATTTAATCATGTTACAGAGAAATTTTATAATGGATTTTACATTGGATGAGCTCCTTGAACATTTGTGATTAACAACTATCGATATGATGGATTTCAGCCAACGGTTATTCTATTTTTACCCTTGACCGGTAGGCTACGTGTTCTCTGGGAACCGGTCGAAAAAGTCTGGTCGGCTTAAAGATTCTAAAAAGCTTGTTTTAGAGAGTACTATAGTTGCTGTGAGGTCAAGGGACTCTCCCTCTGGAAAATTCTCTTAGCTAGGAAAGCGGAGAATGAATATTACGGGATTTTGGATCTGAAAGTAGAATACATTTTTCGTTTTTCTATCCCTAAAAACGCCACTGCTTATCATTGAGTGCACAGTGCTAAACTCACCACCCACCTTCGTATCACGAAAATAGATTTTGACAGGGTCTTATAAACCCGTATTAAACTAAGCCCGCTTCACTTCGGTTTGTAGGCGTGAATATGAGATTGGTTCTATTTAAATAGGTAGGCCTAGATCGGTAATGAAGTTAGGCACAAAATCGCTTTGCTATCGCCCGTTTGATGAGATAACAACACATTTCCAAATAAATTTTCCAAAGTAAGGTTTGATTCTTATGGACACGATGCACCACCCACTAACAATCATGTGGCCTCTACTCGCTAACCTGAGGTCCAGGATTCAATTCCGGAATAGGTCGAAACAAAAAATTGGGATATTTCCAATCCTGTCAGTGATGCAGGTAGTAGGGGCTGACATGGAAAAACGTTAACTCGTTTGGATGGGACAATTATAGTCCAGCAGACACTAATAAAAATACCACAACAATCTTTCACTTTACAGTGCAAGCACCCAATTTTGGCATGGGTTATGCTCAGCCATTCCTCTGACAAAAACACATTAGCTACCTAAAATGTGGTGGCCATTTTCCAAGATGGAGGTCAATGGCAGTATTTTTTTATGAGCTTGTCACTGCAATGCAGCTGAAAATATATCGAATGCATTTTTTTCTTTCCCGTACTTTCATTCTTGAAATATTTATTGGTAGTCTGTGCGACTCAATAGTGTATCCAGGAGTATTTATATTGTGAATATAATTTATTCAATGATATGAAAATATGAGTTGAGCAAATGAAAAGATTACATCAATTGATACATAAATGTAACATAAAGTGAAACTCGTATTTCTTGGAACATAAAATATAGTTTGAGAAAATTAATTATGCTAGACACATCACCATTTGTAGTGACAAGCCCAAACCAAGACGTATAACAGTTACTGATCATAGATATGATCGGGGTTTTACCACAGGTTGTAGCTTGAGCAACCTGCTGGGAGAGAAACAAAAGTTTTAGTTGACAGCAACTCCTTTTCGACTTTTCAAGATGAAGATAATCAATAGATAACATTTCAAAAGGATGAGTGGTTATAATTGGTTGAAGAGGTGCTCGATACTGAATGTATGGCTTCTTATCTTTGATACATTTACATCTGGTCTGGATATAATCTTCCACAGTTTTAATCATTTAAGGCCAATAAAATCTCTTTCTGATCAAATTCAATACTCTTTCTGGACACCGATGACCCATTTGATTGTGTAATACAAAAAGAACTATACCTATATACTTTTCTGGTAAAACTAACTGATTAACAACACACTGATTTGGCAAATATGCAACTCTCCTCAAAATACCATTATCATTTTATCTTTAACCTTTTAAACTCTCTTAGTAACAATCTAACCTTTAAACTTAACTGGTCTCTCTACTTTACTAGGTAATTCCCATTTGACGACAAAATGTCTCACTATGGAAATGGAAGGGTCTTCTTTCTGATCGTTCAACACACCTGGTTTGTTGAAATCTGTTTGTATGGTGTAGACATTGCTCTCTGTTTTCATTTCAGCTAGGTATTACGAATGGAATTTGTCCCGATAACATAACAGACTCAACTGTAGTTACAATGGCTTCTTGACTGCAATGTTGAATGTAATGTTCAATATCCAAGGGAATTCTACTGAGACCATCAGCATCTTGGTTATATCGACCTGGTTTGCAATGAATTGTGAAATAAAAAATCGGATAATTCAGCTACCCATGTTACTCTAGTGGCATCTAATTTGGCTGTTGGGGTCCAACTGATACCTTGGTGTGAAGGAGGTTGACCCTTGATATTGGTTTTCTCTTTGTTTTCTTCTTATTTCCCGTGACTTGTGGATCTTTAGGTAATTGAAGAAGTTCATATAGTAATTTTGCTCGTCTAGAAAAGTCTTGAATATATTTCTATAATAGCCCATGAATCATAGTATTTTTCTAACATCACCCACTGTTGATGGAGTTTTGGATTTTTAACTGTAAAACAGCTTCCTTGTCCTTAGGATCTATGGTGTAACCATCTGCCATGACCAAATGGCCTAAATACCCGACTTTAGCTCTGAACATCTCACATTTGGCTGGTTTTAATTTAACACCCTTCTCCTAGAACCTCTGCAAGACAAATCTTAAATGTTTGATGTGATCTTCAAAAGAACAACTATATACTAAGACATCATCCAAGTACGGTCGACACATCTCATCTCTTCTTTTAAGCAACTGTTCATAAAATTTTGGAAACAACCAGGTGCACCTGACAAACCAAATAGAATCCTGCACCATTCATACTGACCCCAGGGAGTTACAAATGAGGTATATTTCCTACATTCTTCAACAACAAAAAACTGATGATAAGTCTGACCTTGATCTAGCAAACTGAAATTTACTACTACCTATACTATTCAATGCATCATCAACTCTTGGTATTGGATGTTGATTGGTGATGGTCTTCAAATTTATCTTTCTATAATCACTACATAGACGGATCTTTTCCGTACACATACAATGGGCTGGAATATTTGGAATCTTTATTTACTAATGAGACCTGGGAAACAGTGTCCCAGAGTACAGTCGAGTAACCTAATTTCGTGGAAACCTATTATTCGTGGATTTCCGGAAACGATTAATAATTTACATGAGCGACCTTGCGCGACCTCTGCATTAGTTTGTTTTGATAAACATGGGTTTTCTCTACAATATCAGCTAGTAGAATGAATCCAGTAGTTTCAAGCAATGTAAAATGTATTAATGTATACTTTGCGCCATTTCATGGTAGTTACGTATTAGACTAGCCTGAACTATTCTTATGTGTACGAACTGTACTTGTTGAATTACCTCCCCCTGCACGTGCATGTAAATTCATTCGTATTATTATTGTCATACTGTAAAACCGCCATCTTTACAATACAATATCTAACATCATTGATTGAAGAGTTTTCCCTTTAAGTGTGCCTGATTACTGACTGGCGTGGTGGCAGCAGCTGGGATTTCAGTTACCAAGTACAGAACTGATTCAAAAGTTCAACAAAAACTTTGTTAAAAGAACCTGTTAGTGATTTTGCCAACGCGAAGACTGGTTGTTCGAGCGTTACACACTTCTGCCGATAACAACTCGGAAAGGGAAGCAGTTAAACAACTACTGTTCTCAACTCTTCAGATCCTGCAGATAACTATGGCTAGTACTAGAGCCCCCAAACAATGGTCTTTGACGAAAAACGAGACCATAACATCGTTTGAAGCTTGGCGGCAGAATTTGCAGTATATTCTATCCCTTGATCCAAATTTTGCCGATTTTTATTAGACGGTGTGACATGGCTGAAGAAGTCTTCCACAACCCCCTTACGAGGTTTAGCTAATGACGGGGAACGCGTAGATCAGGAACGCAGGAGAACTGCCCAGCAGAAAGTCACACATTTAGACCTGATGCTGGGTCAAATTGCCAAGTACTGTCCTATCATTTCACGCAATTCTATCGTGAAGAACTCCACCTCCATGTCGTCTATTTGGCAAGTTATACGATTGCATTATGGATTCCAATCAACAGGCTCCCACTTCTTAGATTTTAATACCATTGTACTTCAACCAGACGAACGCCCCGAAGACCTTTATCAACGCCTCATGTCCTTCATAGAAGACAACCTCCTTTCTCAAAACGGACACATTAGCCATCATGGTATCGTACCTAGTGAGGATGAAGAATTGACACCTTCTTTAGAGAACATGGTCGTACTCACATGGATTAGATTAATCCACCCTGATTTACCTCAACTCGTTAAGCAGCATTATGGGACGGAACTCCGCTCTACAACTCTTGCATCGCTAAAACCAGAGATATCCCTCGCTCTAGACTCTTTATTAGATGAGGTAAATTCTGCTGTCGAGTCTAAAGTATTTCGTACTGTGACAAGAGACCTACTCCGCCAAAACACTCACAAACCTTCCAGGACAATGACCAATGCTCCAATAACCAACAGCAAACTGTGTCCTTTGTGCAGTCAAGCCAACCGACCTAACAACAAACATTTCTTGAGTAAATGCCCCTACCTTCCAGTTAGTGACAAACGTTTTATGAACAAAGCCCGACAAGCTTCCTGCTTCCATGATGAGGGTATAGATGCTAATGATCCAACCCCAGACGTAGATAGTCTAAAAATTTAATCATGTCGTGTAAGCACCAACAGATCTCCCCACTTCAAGGCATTTTACTCACAATTTCCCCTGCAACTTACTTTAGATACAGGGGCAGAGATGAATATGATGAAAGCTTCCGTCGTACATTACGTAAGTGCCCCAATACAGAAGAGTATTCAACGAGCTTTACAGGCAGACGGTATCACCCCATTGAAGGTTGTGGGCGAAGTCCATTTACAGCTGAATCGTGGCGACCACAATTTGACCCTCGATGCTTTGGTTGTTGAAGATCTTGATGTAGACGTACTAGCAGGAACACCATTTATGACCCAGACTGACATATCCGTTAGACCTGCCATGTGTCATCATCAAGGACAACGATGTCATCCAATACGATTCTTCATCAAATACCACACATTCTTCAGCTGTTAGGCGCACCCAAGCCTATGTGTTACGTGCACCTTCGTTCTCTACCACTGTTTGGCCAGGAGATTATTTAGAACCAACACTACCAGGTGACCTTCACTCTGAAGAGATCTTAGTTACGATACTGGTGCGCCGAAAATGTCAACCAAAATTTGGCCACAACCCAGCCTTACCGGACAAGTTGGAGGAAAAATTCGCATTGCTAATGATACCGATCAAGCACAAACTCTCAAACGCCATGAGCACTTCTGTCAAGTAAGACGTGTCCAAACTATCACAGATACAGATAATCTTGCTTACCCACCGGCCAAACCAGTTTTGTCTGCAGTTTTGAAAGACACTACCTTTTTCTCTGATATAGTCAAATTAGATCCAGATCATATTCTACCACAGTCTGTTCGTAAAGATTTCCAATCGGTAATGCAAGAGTTCGATTCTGTTTTTGATCCTACAATAACAGGCTATAATGGATCCGTTGGTCCCTTTCAAGCCATCGTCAATATGGGATCTGTGGAACCCCCACAACGAAAAGGTAGAATCCCCCAGTACTCAAAAGATAAACTACAAGAGTTGCAAGATATTTTCGACCAACTGGAATCAGTAGGAGTATTCCGTAAACCCGAGGATTTGAACCTTACAGTCGAGTACCTAAACCCTTCATTCCTGGTCAAGAAGAGCACTGGTGGATTTAGACTAGTCACCGCCTTCGCAGACGTAGCAAGATACAGCAAGCCCCAACCATCACTCATGCCAGATGTTGATTCCATCCTACGCACCATCGCCTGCTGGCAGTATGTCATCGTTACGGATTTGACACAGGCATTTTACCAAATACCTCTTGCCCCTGGTTCTATGAAGTATTGCAGAGTATGCACCCCTTTCAGAGGTATTCGTGTTTATACCCGTACTGCTATGGGAATGCCAGGATCAGAGACTGCGCTCGAGGAACTCATGTGCAAAGTCCTCGGCGATCTATTGTACTCTGGCAAAGTTACAAAACTGGCTGATGATTTATATAGCGGAGGTAACTCGCCAACAGAACTATTAGAAAACTTTCGTCTAACTATACAAGCACTCAGCAAGTGTGATCTCAAATTAGCAGCCTCTAAGACAATTATTTGCCCCAAGTCAACCACCATCCTAGACTGGATTTGGTCACAAGGATCAATTTCTGCAAGCCCTCATCGCATATCTACCTTATCGACGTCGCCTCCACCCGAAAACGTTCGAGGAATGCGCTCCTTCATTGGCGCCTACAAAGTACTTGGCAGAGTTTTACCTAACTGTTCCTCACTCATTAGACCCTTGGACGACGCCATCGCAGGTCCAAAATCAGCTGGTCAGAAGACTTACATCATCATTTCTCAGCAGCCCAACAGTCACTTACAGACCATAAGAGCATCTTGTTACCCCGTCCAACGGATCAACTATGGATCGTAACTGACGGTTCTGTCAGTAAGCGAGGACTTGGAGCCACTCTCTACCTAACACACAACAACAAAACCTCCTTGGCTGTTTTTTTAGTGCTAAGTTGAAGAAACATCAAATTACTTGGTTACCATGCGAGATTGAAGCCTTGTGTATTATTGAAGGATATGAAGATAGACTAAGTTTATAACAAGACAATTCCGTTATCTGTCGTCTGCTATCTTTCTGAGTTAGCACGCGCTGAAAAGTCACGTGATAGGCGATTATAGTCAGTTGTCATCTTGAACTCTATCCAAGCAGTGGGATTAGCCTTTAATTTCACTTATTTCATTACTTCGACAATTGGAGAATCTCTGAGTTTTGAAAGTATTTTTGGAGGTTGTAGATTTTGTAAGCAGTAACTTTGGTGTTTAATCGCTTCTACTAACGTTCTGGCTCGAGTTGGCCCGTTCTACCAACTTTGATATAGAACTTCTCATTTTTTCAAGATGGCGGCTCCTGCACGATAGAATTTAAGGACTTGCAGTATTGGTTTTTTTTATTGTTCAGTATGAGTTCCAGACCAAAACGAAACACAGATCCTCTACGATATTGGACATCAGAGAAAATACGCTTTGAACTTTCTAAGCTAGGAATTTTGGTTCTGAATTCATTTTCAAGGGCTGAAATGAAGCAGTTGTTAGAAGCAAACTTGGATTTAGAGGAGATGTCTACTGGCTCCAGTTCTGTAGCAGTGTCTATACCTTTATCAGTTCCAACGACAACTTTGACTGATTTATCCAATTTTTCTGCTCAAGCATCAGCGACTACTCACTTGGCAATTTCATCTGTTCCGGCAACAGATTTGACAATCTTACCAACAGTACAATCGGCAGTGATTTCAACTTCCATAATACAGACAGAGCCTATACCAGTTACAGCTTTGACCTTTGCCACTACATCCATTCAACCAACTATAGCCTGCCAGCGTCCCAGAGATACTACTACTACTAGATACGTGTACTCCAGTGTCCGACCGTCTGTAGTTTATCAAACTGTGCCTAATGATGTTAGACATTTGAATTCAGGGATTCAAACGTCAACTTCAGTTCATAACTTATCTTCGTTTTCTGATAATTTGTATAGTAGTCCATTGTTATCACTGAATGTTGACTCAAATTCTTTAGTGTCTTATCACAGCAGTGTTGGCCTTAGGCATATTCCTGCACAAGAACAACATAGTTCTCTACTTAACTCTATGGCAGTTACGAATCATTCATTGTCCTCAGCGCCACTGCAATCTAATGTTGTGTTTTCACAACCTAACATAGTCAGTAGATCTTCTTTGATCTCTTGCTTTGATACAGGCTTACGCCTTCCAGCAAGTAATTTGAATAACTCTTTTAGAAATCCTGAAATATTGCATTCTCATGTACCGTTGCAACAACATTTGCCTATAATAACTACTGCCTTTTTACAGGCTTCAGATGTGCCCTCTGCTACATTGCCTTTCACTTATGCTCAAACCAATTTTTTAAATGCTGCTACATTGCTCAGACTAATTTTTCTACTAGTATATTTCAGCCAGTAAACTATCAGTATAACCCGAATCAGAGTCAAGTCAATTTAATGCATGGGTCAAGCAGCTATCCAGGTCAAATTCCTGTTAGTCATGTTGATACAGGTCAAGGTTATCAAGGTTTAGCTCATGTTTTACAGTCTGTACAGTCTTCTGGTATGCCTCTAGAAATCAACCCACAATTACAGGGTATGAATTTTTCAGATTCAGTAGATCATAGCAAGTTGCCTCGAGCATTTGCGCAAGATTTGGCTTATGTTGATATGGTCAGCCCCGAGTTGCGCAGGAAAGTCTTAAAAGGAGAACATGTATGTCTTAATAAGTTACTTCTCCCCCATTCTGATTTCTCAGAATTCCTTAGGGGGGATAACAAACTTACCAGGAGTTTGTCTCTAGGTGAATTTATTATAGCATTTAATAGATTTAAGCAAATACTTTGCCACAAAACTGCATTTCCCTGGCGCCTGGAGGAAATGGATTTATATTTGAATCATGTCATTGAAACAGCTGGTCTTTGGCCAGATCGTTTCTACGAATATCATAATCTTTTTTCAGCCAAATGTGCCAATGCTTTGTCTCGTAATAATGTTTTAATAAATTGGTCAAAGAGAGACTCTGAATTGTTGCGCAAGGTAGTTGCTGGCTCTCGAGTCAATTGTTGAAATTACTGTCAATCCACTGCACATTCCTCTGCTACGTGTCCTTCTGTGAATCTCTCAGTTTTGACTAAAGTTCGTAACAACAGTAATTCTTCGAAGTTTGTGGATAAATACAATAGACCAATTAAATATCATGATGGTAAGCCTGTTTGCAATAATTTTAATTCTAAGGGCTGCTCCTGCTATGTGCCCTAGAGCCCATTGCTGCAATAATTGTTTTAGCTCTTCCCATAATGCTTCTAATTGTTCACAAACTGCTAGCATTCAGTCTCAGGGTGCCACTCGCAAGAGAAAGATTGGCGGTAGCAATGACGGTTCTAATATAAAAGAGTGACTAGACCTGTCATTAGTTAACAGAGTTTTAGATCCTGTTACTGGTTATTATTGTGATTTTACTGCTTCTACTCCTATTGATGTTGATCGTTTGGAGTTCGAGCTCATTAAACATCCGGATCGTGAATTTGTTTCATATCTTTGTGATGGACTTCGTTTTGGATTTGACACTCTTGTTACAGACTCAGAAGCTCAGATTCATTTTGAATGTAAAAATTTAAAATCTGCTCGTGACTTTCCTGCCATTGTTGATGAACTAATTCTAGTCGAAGTTGACAGGGGTTATGTTAAAGGACCTTACACTGTGTTGCCTTTTTCCCAGATTAGAGTAAGTCCTTTGGGTCTTGCTACTGGCAAATATTCTGGCAAAAAACGCTTGATATTGGACTTGTCCTCACCTCATACAGAGAATTCTGTTGACAGTATTAACAATCTTATTGATAAAGATCTTTGTTCTCTGCTTGATGATTTCCTAACAATCGATAAGCCCAATGTTGTGGGTGAAAGAACTATGGCATTGCTAACAACTATTTTTTCCAGATTGAAGGTTCCAATTTCATTAAAGAAAACAGAAGGCCCAACCACTGAATTACAATACTTGGGTGTAATTCTAAATACCCATCGTATGCAGTGCAGATTACCATCTGATAAGCTTGACCGCATTATTCAGTTCATTGAACTATTTTTAGATAGAAAATCTTGTACCAAGAGAGAACTACTACAGCTATTAGGACATTTCAATTTTGCAACAAGAGTTATTATTTCAGGTCGTGCTTTTACTTCACATTTGATTTCATTAAGCACTACAGTGACAGAACTCCATCATTATGTCAGATTAAATGCAGGATGTAGAGAAGATCTACGTATGTGGTATTCTTTTTGAAGGGACTGGAATGGAGTTTCGTTATTCTATGAGAAAATTTTAACTTTGTCTGCTGATTTAGAATTGTTTACAGATGCATCTGGTATTGGCTTTGGTTGTTATTTTCGTGGCTTTTGGTTTGCAGAGAAGTGGCCCTCAAATCTTCCTACTGTTGCTAATAAAACTATTTCAATTGCTTTCAGAGAATTGTATCCAGTTGTGGCTGCATGCGTGCTTTGGGGAAAGCACTGGTCCAGTATGAGAGTTTTATTTAGGTCTGATAATCAAGC
Organism: Lottia gigantea; assembly: GCF_000327385.1. NCBI lineage: Eukaryota > Metazoa > Mollusca > Gastropoda > Lottiidae > Lottia > Lottia gigantea. Next base: position 5,284,624 of record NW_008706746.1, read on the forward strand.
AGTTGTGAATATCATTAAAAAGGGTCGATCACGTGAAGTTCGCCTTTCAGCATTAATGCGCACTCTTACTTTATGCTGCGCGCAGAATAATTTTGCTGTTTACTGTGAATATATTCCTGGTTTAAATAATACTATAGCAGACCATTTATCTCGTTTTCAGTTAGAGAAATTTCACCAAGCTGCACCCAATGCATGTCTTACACCAGAAACTTGTCCTACTATAGATCAAATCATTTGGAATTTCTAAATGATAAAGTTAACAGTTTATGTGCTATTGCTGAAAGCACTCATAGAGTTTATGCTACAGGATTCAGACTGTACAAACGATTTCTGACTTTGTATAATGTTCAATATATTTCATTAATGCCTCCCGTCTCTCAAGACCTTTTAATTTATTTTATAGCTTATTGCACTAGTATAGATATCAAGTGTGAAACCATTAAGGTTTATTTAAATGGGATACGTTTCTTCTTTTTAGAAGCAGGAACTGGTAGTCATTTCGAGACACCGGACAGAAATCCTCGTATTTTTACTTTTCTTCAGGCTGTAAAAAAAATGCAGAACAATGTTGTCAAACCTCGTTTACCCATAACTTATGACATCCTTGTACATATTGTTGCAGCTCTCAGAGCAGGTTACTTTGATTCCTATACTGATTTGTTGTTAGAAGCTATGTTCACTGTTGCCTTTTATGGGTTTTTAAGGTGTGGTGAGCTGACTTCAATCAGTAATTATAATCCTAATAAAGATTTGTCTATTCATGTTACATGTTACCTGATTTAAATCAATTAAAACTGAAAGTGTCAAAGTCAAGTCTGACCCTTTTCACAAAGGTATTTTTTATTAGTTTGTTTCCAAGTAATTCTTTCTTATGTCCTGTAAAGGCCTTGTCTGCTTACATTTTGTTACGCAATACATTATTTGGGAATTTAGACCCTTTATTTTTATCTTCCGATGGATATTCGGTTACTAGATTCTTTTTTATTAAGCATTTACATACCATTTTAAACAATTTACGTTATGACCCGAATTTATACAATGGTCATTCTTTCAGGATTGGAGCTGCTACATCTTCAGCTAAGTCTTGCATGCCAGATCATATGATTAAGTTTTTAGGACGGTGGTCCTCCAATTGTTACACAAGATATATCAGACCTGATTTAGATATGGTTAAACAAGCGGTTAAACATATTGCAGGCTGATTACTTTATTTTTATAACTGGTAGGCTGAAGGTTTTATTTTAATCTTACTTTGGGGACTACACAAATCCTATTCTTATCATATTTGTTTGTTTGGCAATTTCTTATTCATTATTTACATTCTGAATAACTTACCCCAAAGTAGTCTGGGGTTTTTCATTATTTTATGTTTTGCTTATAGATTGTTACAGTCATTAATGTTATTTCATTTGTTCTAAAGCTGATTCATCCAAGCTTCTTCCAGAACTTGGACAATTAGTATCAGTCGCTAACACTAACTCTTCGAGCTCAGTCACTCACGACGGCTCTACTAACTTTCTTCTCTTTGAGAACTTTGCAAACACGAGCTCTTCGAGCATTCAATCCAAGGAACTGCCAGTTGTGTGCAAGTCTGGTCTCTCTGTACCGATTTAGCCAAGTCAACACCAGTTTCCTCATTTACTGTTTATGTTCATTTTATGTATTTTGTATGTGTAGTCCCCGATCGCCAAATAAATATATTGAATTTATTTGTCTTGTTGTAAACTGCAGCTATTAAGCACTTCAGTCCTTATATAATCCAGTCTCACCACATGACGAATGTTTTAACTGACAGTAAGCCTTGTGTCCAAGCTGTTCTAAAATTATGCCGTGGTGAATTTTCCAATAGCCCCAGCGTCACATCCCTTTTGTCCATCGCAAGCCGCTACCATGTCCATCTTCTTCACCTAGCCGGAACATCCAATATTCCTTCAGATTTTGCCAGTCGTAATGCCACAGAATTGTCAAATTTGCAATTTTATATCCCGCACAGAAGATTCCGTTGTACGTGCTACCACCGTACAGGATATTATCTCTGGCACCTGTCCTGTTCCGTTTGCAAGCCGTTCAGCATGGATCCAAACTCAATCCGAATGCCCAGATCTGCGTCGTACACACGCCCACCTTAAACAGGGAACACGACCATCTAAGAAGTTGACTAATATTCCCGATGTCAAACAATATCTTCGTAGTGTCACCATATCCAGAGATGGTCTCCTCGTTGTGAAAAACTTTGAACCATTTTGCCCTACATCTGAGTTAATGGTAGTTCCTAGACCCGTTTTAAGTGGACTTTTAACAGCAATGCATATCAAGTGTAATCACCCTTCAAAGCATCAATTAAAACTCGTTGTGAAACGCCGTTTCTACGCCCTGGATCTCGAAAAATCTATTAGTGTGTGTTCGTCACTTAAGAAACTTCCACAGCCAGTAGCTGAACAGTCCACACAACCTTCACCACAATCTATTGGAATCTCATTTGCTGCTGATGTATTGAAACGTTGCAAGCAACTCATTTTCCTTCTACGTGAAACAGCCTCTACCTATACTGTATGTTGCCTCATAGACGATGAACGTTCTACAACGTTGCGTAATGCTCTGGCTCGACTTTGTCTTGAAATGCGCCCAATTACTGGTCCTCCTGTAGTTGTTCGTGTGGATCCAGCGCCTGGTTTCGTAGCTCTTCGTGAAGATTCTGCTTTGCTTCAACTCGGAATTACTTTAGACATGGGTCGAATAAATAATCCTAATAAGAATCCGGTCCCAGAGAAAGCTATTGCTGAATTGATAGATACAAAATGGCGGATTTCACTTATTACCAAACGTCACCATTTTTTATTAGCCGAATTTCCTTATAATCCCAAGCGGTAATCGGAATTCCAAGTGTCGTCTGCTAGAATGTAGTCTAACGAATGAAGTCACGTGATCAACTAGCGGATTCCGTGTCAGCAGAAAATTTCTATGGAACACAAAGTGGACCATATTCTTATGTTGTTTCAGTGACTTTTAGCAATAAATCACGCTACGTATCTTATTTTGTCAGTCATAATTTTTTTTTTAAATCATGGTTCTTTGAAGGAATTGTCACTAGTTATAATGAATTGATATTAAAGATAAATATTAAGAGAGGTTAATTATACCACCCGGTATCCATATAACGTGTTTTTCTCGACTTATTTATAGATCAAACATTGCATCCAAAATAGGTGACGCATTCTGCCGCCGTTGCCGAGTTGGTTGCTCATGAAATATGGGTCAAAGTGAGGGATTCATAAAGCAAATCGAAATAAACCGGTTTTAATTATTTGGTAATATATCTGAGGAAATACCTAAGACCTTTAAAAAAAGTTCGTTTTTTTAACTTCGACGTAATTCGGTGTTGAATCCTTATATCCACGAAAATAGGTTACACCACTGTACTACAAATTCTAATGAATTTAATTTACACTGAATTAAACACTGTTCACCAACTACCTTACAAAGTTTTTCTCTTGAAATGGAATACATCTGTTCCTTTAATGAACAAAAATCACGATTATAACCATTGGTTGCTGTAGGACATTTCTTCTCAGGAATCACATTCTGCCTCCTGGATGCGACACTCGTTCGTTTTTCCGACAAATTCGCTCTACAGTTGAAACGAAAATGTGAAGCTGAACCACATCGCCAACAGTGCCTACAATCTTTTTCACCATCCTTGAGACATTGGAAACAAGTTCTTTTATGCTTCTTAGGGCTTCCAACCCAAAGTAGGAAAAATGGATAAATATTTGATCAAAAAAAGACAAATTGCTTGATGGTTCCGACACTACTACGACTGACACACTGGGAAAGTAGCTTTTCGACTCTTACTCGCGTTGACTCACCACAACGACGATCTATGACTCAGCTTCGCCAGCGCAATCTTGTTCTTCTTGCCTTCAACAGGAAGCGTACCCAGAAAATTAACTTGGACGTATTTGTTCAAAGTTTTGCCATAAAATACCCGACTACGTTTAAACTAAAACGGCCATAAAAATGTAACGTATTATAACTTGTGTGTTTTAACAAAAATAATCTCGAATCTAAAATACTCCATGAAAGTCAGTTTCCCGACGTTTAATCGTCTGTCAAGGTGCTTTGCTAAATTGCCCCCCTCGATTGCAAAATTTCTTTCGCAAGGCATTAATCGTACAGCTTACACCAGAATGTAGTTGCTGGTAGTGAACAGACTTTACTATCAATTCAGTGAAGAGAGAATTTTTAGCAATAAGGACTGGAAATCTTGATCTGTCGTTGAGCATGGCATGTTCAAGTCTGCCAGGGGCAACAATAAGACCGTCACTGTTGAACTGTAGGTTAAGTTGCTTTATCAACTGTGGCGTAGGTTTGGTACATTTCTTCAGAAAGGTTACTTCCTCCACAAAATACTCCAGTTGGTGTTTATGTAAAAGTCTAACTTCAACATCATGGAGCTATTGAACTGTCAGACGACCTTCTGCTAGTAATTCTCTGGTATGTTGTCGACTTTTCAACAATTTGGCGAATCTTAATACAATTGCCACTGTTCGAAGAAGACTGGTATAGGAACTGAAGAGTTCAACATCAACCAGTTGTGACAATTAACCATTTTCGCGACTGTCATTAGCTACAGCAGACAAAGTTATTTGTTCTTCGTTTGAAAAATCAGCTGAAGGATTCCATTGTGGCCATAAATCTGGATCTTTCAGCCATGTTGGTCCTAACTTCCAAAGTGATGACTTCTGTACATGGCTTGAAGTACATCCTCTGGACAAAATATCAGAACATTTTCTGAAGTATCAAGTTGTAAGTGTCGAACGATAGGTAAGGTTGATGCGAATTCAATCTCGTGAAGAATACCATTAAATTCGACTAGATCATCTTCTGGTAACTCGTCGTCCCATTTGGTATTAGACGTCCACAGAGTTGAAATAAATTTCTTCGCCAAAACAACTTGTGATATAAAACCAATTGGATCATACAATGAAGAAGCGCGACTTAAAGCTAGTCGCTTGGTTAATATACGTTCTTCGAGTATAACCAGTGTCTTCTTAGGAAACTGCATCGTATTTTCTTTAATTTCCCACACCATACCAAGTAATCCAGATGTTAGAAGTGAAGAACCAGAACCGTCTGCGTCGATGAGACCTTGCAGCTTCGGCGAATTTGTAAATCATTGACGAAGATTCATGTCGGCATCTCTAATTAACTGACGTGACATTCGATAGTAGTTAATTGAAGATTCTTCATCATCTTGACCAGATAAGACGTTATCGCAGTACAGCTTACTCTGGAGGTCTTAAGCAATCTCAGTTGATGGACCACCATTGCAGGTAATGTACTTCGAAAGATGATAACTGATGACTGCATTCAGGATAAATGGTGAGCTGGTTCCACCGAAGAAGACAGAAGTATAACGGTATACTTTTAAAGCTTTTTCTGGATCACCATCTTCATACCATATAAACCGCACGTAGTCTCTATCTTCTTCTAATAGTTTGATGCGAAGAAAGGCTTTCTCAATATCAGCGACAAATGCATATTTCTTGACTCGAAATCGTTGCAAAAGTTCGTAGAGTGACTTTAGAAGACATGGACCTGTTTGCAAGCAGTCGTTCAGGGATACAGTTCCTGCATTAGCAGCAAATACAACTCTCAGTGGTGTAGTTTCGCTCCCAGGTCTCAAGACGAAGAAATGACTCAAATAGCGTGCATTGGTTTCTGTCCATGCTGATTCTGTAGGTACTGGCTCTAAGTAACCCTTTGTCAACTGCTCTGCTATAATCCGATCATAAGGTCCCCATAGATGAAGTTTCAGCAATCGTTGTTTAACCTGTTGAAGACGATTCAATGCAATACGTAAATTAGACTTTAAAGGTGGATGATCATCTAACCACGGTAGAGGAGCAAAGTATGTTAGATCTCTGTATTCTATCTGGCTGATGAATCGGTCGACGAATTCTTTGTCTAGAGTTACAGGATTTGAATCGTTGATTCCAATAGACTCAATCTGTAGAGCATTGTGAACCCGTCGGTAAAAATCCCTGTCAAAATCACTAGGTAACCAGCTTACATCTTCAAACGAATCCATTGATGTACCAACTGAACATTGTGTTACGCTTTTATCAAATTCAGCATTGGTAGAGGCATCAAGTAGTGGACCAGATAAAATATAACCTAAGTTGCATGCTTGTGCTGTTGGGTAGCCAATGTAGACTTGTGGTTTCAAGAATTGCCATACCGAATCTGCACCAATAAGTATGTCGACTGGAAAACTGGTATGCTGGAAGGTGTCTGCTAAAGTTAGACCTTGGAGATGTGGTAACTTCAAACAATCAGACCAATTTCTGCAATCTATTGGTTGTACAATGGTGTCCTTGAAATGAGTCTCAATGGTAACTGGACCATCTTCTGTGATGATGCTGACTAACCCAACATCATATTCTTGCCTGCATACACAGCATTTCCACTCACTGGTACAGGAATCAACTGTATGTGAATCCCTTAGGCAGTTAAAGGAAAGGTTTGATTTCTTCGCAGCAGTAAAGCGTTCATCTGCTGGCAAAGTACACTGGAAAGTACTATGTCCTCCTTTGCAAAATTGGCAAAGTTTTGTTGGTCGCTGAAATGGTTTGGTTCTTTTCCCTTGAGGTGGTTTTTTTGAAGATTGGTGTGTTGCTGACATGGATGTAGCAGTTCCAAATAGATTTTCAGTTGGACTGTCATGGTTAGATATTTTAGACTGATGAGAGGCAGACTTCGGTCTGGATTGTTGACTAGGCTGGGCAATGTAGGCAACCTGTTCCAACTTCTTCACCTCCTTATGAATGCAATCTAACAACTGGTCAAGGCTAGGGTTATCATCTGGGTACTGCTTCAAGTTATTCAGAAGGTAGTTTCTCCAACTGTACTGGAACATAAAATTCACCAGAAGCTACAGCATGTAATCCAAGTGTTGACAATGATCTAACATCAGCGTTGATACCATCATAGAATAGTCTGAGAGATGCAGCATTATATTGTGGTTTAGTAGCAAACACAAGTGCAGTACAATGTGCCTTTTTGATAGCAGTCTTATTTCCAAAAGTGTCCAGCAATGTTTGCACTAACAGACCATAATTATCATCACTGGCTACAATTCCTTCAACTCTACATATAACCAATTCAGAAAGTTGGCCCTTCAGATAGTTGAATTTAGTTACATTAGAAATGTCCTCACATTCATGAATCTCGCTTTGAAAAACATCCCAGAAACTAGTCCATTTTCGTTTGTCACCAGAAAATATTGGCAAGTTCATTTTAGGCAGTTTTACAGAAGATTGTTTTGACAGCTTACCAAAAATCGTTGGAGTTGATGTTTTTGAACTAACTTTGGACAGGAAATCAGCAATCTTATTCATGATTAATCCATGATTGTCGTACAAGATGTCACATTCTTCAAAATCCTGATCAGCCAAGTCACTGCGATCCATTTGCATGTGTAAATCTTGAATTTCCTCATCCAAACGATGTAATTGTTCCTTGGATTTCACCAGTTTGTTCTGAATTACTTTTAATAGTTGAACACCATCCATATCTTGGCTCTCAATGATAGAACAGACGCGTTTATCTTCCCTCGTAAACAAACTTCTCAAATTTGCCCTTTTTCTCACTGTTGATTTTAGCGAATCGGCGAGAGCTTTCTGTTCCGTAGGCATCTTTATAGAATACTTCAGCAACAAACAAAATAAAAGTTCTCAAACCTCAGAAAAAGTTCTTCAAATTACCCAAACTGTCCTTACTATGATCACCAAACGAAACTACAAATTACTGTCTATCATTTTGGCCATCACAGTCCACTGCAAATTTACGCACACCCATCAACCATCAAAGTATAACGATGAAATTGTTGAATACCGCAACTCAATTCCATTCAATCACCAACACTGTAAAACGTTCATCACGGCACCAATTTTTGTGGGAATATGTGCTCCACAAAGGTATCTGTAAACTTCACGTTGTGTTTTTTAAACTTTTAATATAACAGCATACATCATACAGTATTTACAACTGAGACAGGTTGAGGGAATGTGTCCGATGGTAAGATGGCGGTGAGAACATGTGGACAATATTTCTGACTTGCGCACTCAAACAGATATCGTGCAATTCGACTGTTGCTAAATATAGATAGGACTTGGGCAACAAATTCTTCTATAGTCCGAACTATTCCACAGTCCATAGCTCTTAACAGAAACTCTGAAGGATCTTCCTTACTATTTTGAACAATGCTCCCTAATTCAGTATATAACTCTGTAGCAGTTCGTTCCTTATAATAAGCCCTCAAAATTCCTCTAAATGTAGAAAATTGACAAATCAGGTAACTCTTCTAAACAACTTCTCAACCCTGTATTTACAGGAATTGCCCTGATTACACCATCAATTACCTCAATATTGCTAAAAAAGTTTAAGTTTGCCCAGGTCAATCTGTCTTGTTAAATTTGTAAAAGAAATGCTAGATTTAGAGTCAATAGTGCCACTAATTTTAAATTCTTTTCTATAAATTTCTATCTGAGGTTTAGTCAATGGGTTTAGAAATATTTACTGGTATTGTTTCTTCCTTCACAGGCTGAACGGGGCATAATATCTGTCTTACTGAACTTACTATAGATTCCAACTCTTCTGTTTTCTGTTGCTCTATCAACCACTTATCCACCATGCCAATAACTTCATAGAGGTTATCATCATCGGCAGGTAGTTTTAACTTATGAACTTCAATTATCTTCAGAAGTTAATCAGGAGTCTTATCTATAGCTTCTCTCCTCCAAATTGTGGTTTTAGTTGACAGCAACTCCTTTATTAAAAACGGAAAGTTCCAGACTGAGCTTTTTTACGCGACTTCCGCTTTAAAAAGGGATGTCCAACTCACAAATAGGGTGCGCCTAATTTGCAAATGGGGTGCCTAAATTGTCTAAAATCAACCAGGACGTTACGTAAGGAACCCACACCTAGGCCTGGATGTAGAAATAGGCTTTTTAAAATCTAAAACTTCTTAGAGCGGTTACCCAAATTCAGACGGTAACTATACACTCCAAGGCACAATCTAAAGTCCTTGCAAAGTGAGCACTTATATGAAACATAAAAGTAGAAACGTATAAATGATAAACCCCATTTCAAACTATAAAACACTTTAAATATCACGAATCTTAAAATAGACCTAAATGGATAAATTTGGCATAGCTCTTCCAGCGCTCCATTTGTTGCATATACCTTCCTCAGAATGGCCTTTTGGAAAAGCTGTTGAAGCAGCCCCTATTCGGAATGAGTGCAGTTTATAAAGAGCAGGGATCAAATCTAAATATGAAATCAATTTACGAAGGTACGAGTTGACGAAGTTATAAGTTACAGGGGCACCACCGTGAAACTGAAAAAATGGTTCAGATGCATGGGGACGATCGTGTCCAAACCACATCCCAATTCGTCATACTTCCACGGGGCCGTGGTAACAGAAGTGAGAAAATTTACGTATTCATAGCTAAATATTGTCCAATCAAAATTGGTCCTACTGTATTGGTAGCAAAATTCATCCGATCAAAACAAATCACTCGTTATGACGTTTTGTTTGCGAATGTTAACAAAACGAAAGCATTGTTCCATTACATATTTTGATTAATATGTACGGTACAGAATTGAGTAAGATTTTCGTTAAAGAATTGAAGCCGAGAATAGTTACTTGGAAAGAATGTGTTCTTATCTCTTTAAACGGGCGGCGGCAAAGCGGTGTTGTTCTACCGATCTGATTGGTCAGATTCAAATGCCACTAATCTAATTTCCACGCCCCCAAAACGAAGTGTAGTGGGCTTAGTTTTATACGGGTTAATAAGACCATATCCAAACCCGTATTTGTGATACTATCCATGGGGACAAGCTTTCAGATAAGCCAACATCGTACAAGGTGCACAAGTAATGGAACTATTCACACAATCAAAACAGGATCATCTGTTGTCTTATATTTAAAATGAAGAAGTGAAATTTGAACTGAAGACAATTAATTACTGATAACATTAAAATGAATAGAGGTTGTTTGTATTACATTTATAGCTGTATTGGCAGATTTTAGCACTAGTTCAACAATCCGACAAATCCTACAAATGCCAATGCAAAAATGGCATTCAGAACCAAACAATGAAATTTTAACGAAATAACTACTGGAATTGCGTTAACCAATTTTAATAAAAATAACATGAGTGATAGGTAACCTAGAGTCTGGACAGCCATATAGACGCTTTGCTCCCTTCAGAAGATTTTTCAGCATGAAAGAATTTAGAGTATCAGGAAAACTGTAAGATTTCTGAACATAAGAGATAGCTGAAGCATGGGTAACCAATGACCTAGGTAAGAATCCAGTTTCAAAAAGGAATGCCATATAATTACATATCAAAGAGTTGGGGGTCGGAAAACATGGTTTAAAACCTTTGCTTATACAAAAATGAAAAATGTGTCCTCACATAAAGTATTTTTATTGAACAATATTTGGATTGGTATGAAGAGAAACACTGAGGGAGATATAAAATAGGTCTTGTGTGAGGGGAAAATATTCAATGAAACGAATAATTGGGATTATGTTTCATTACGATAAGTGGTAGAAAATCGTCTGAAACGGAGATGGTCGTGACAGGCGTTAGCCACCTTCTCATATACATACTATTAGAGTCGACTATTGATAGAAACATATGTCTGTGGATAGACACTATTGTAGCTCTCGCCATTTTGTCGATATTCGCCAGAGAACGGGGCATAATGTCAAGGTTAAATAAGAAAGGTGGACTTCGTGCGATCATGCCAGTGACAGTGACGAGGATTATAGTCTGAAAACGCAAAAATCATGGGTAGTGAATAAAATCTACTCATCAGTTCTCAAAGAACTTTTCATAAACGTCGCTGAACATGTTTCTCAACGGTCGATCAATTTAATATTACTAACTAAACGTGGTCGAAAGACGAGAACGCACGATATCCAAAAATACACTAGACATTCAAAGTGATAGTACAGAATAGATAACTCGTTTCCGATGGGACGGAACTAGAACTGTCCAAAACACTGAACTGAACGACATTCTAATCCTATGCTCTTATTAAAAGATTTCATTTATCTTAGGTACCATAAGTAGTTTTATTGACTAACATGTGTTTAAAAGTTTTATCCATATCGGATTGTACAAAAGGCGCAGTTATACAGGAGGCACCAAAACGATTTCTGCCCCTCCAGCCAAGTTTAAGCCATCAGGACACTAGTGTCAAATCTGACATATTTCAGATGTTACTTTTATAGAAAAATCTATTTATAGATGAATAGAAATTGCTATCAAAGGATACCACTGATATTCCAACACCGAGATTAAAATTATATTCGCAATTGCAAAGTCAATAATCTTGGTCGAATCTTATTCAGGACCCTTTACTTACCAAAGACACTAGATAGGGTAATATCGTAATCTATTTTTAGGCCATTATTTAGGCCATGTAGTATTATTGAACAGTATTAACAATGACATAAGAAATTGTGGATTATATGCCAAAATCTACAAGAAATTGCGTAAAATTAGTGGTACACACACCATCGGCGCATCTGAGAGCTACTTCAAAAGCAGGAATAGTAACAAGATATCAAAATCAACTGGCAACAACCACATTTTTCGATCCGAAACTGTAAATTGTAGGTGTGGCTTCGTCGACGGATACCTGATATCCTGACGTACGCTCCGATGTCACAATTAGATAAACAAGATAAAATAGGACGATATATAACATATCAAACAGAATCAAAAGAGTGCTTTTAAGTATGAGGGTCGTTGGGGGCGTGCAATTGGAGCCATGGGTGCTCCCTATATAGATTTGAAACATTGTTGATCAATTGTTCAAAAAGTTTTCTTATTAAGCATGGGGTTTTATTTCGGCTACGATATGTCAACTTTGAACCTTTGAGTGGTTATTTTAAAATAACGTAGCATGTGCTGTTGAAATATGATGTAGATGGTATCAATTTCTAACATATTTAAATATTTAAAGTGTATTGGGGACCCTGATAGCGTCTTTTACCGTCAATCACTAACGCAAACGCCCTTCGATATTACTACCAGCTTTAGCGATAGTTCGTTGACGGTTAAGCATTTCTTAAATTACGCTTGCTCGCTAACCTGAAGGCCCAGGGTTCAATTCCGGCATAAGTCGAGATAATATCTTCGGATTGTTCAGTGGGACTGACATGGAAAAAGCGTCTAGTCGTTTAGATGAGACAATAAATTGAGGCTCCATGTGCAACAGGCTATGCACGTTTAAGATCCCTCGACAGTTGGAAATGGAGCAGACTAAAGCCCTGTCCTGGCAAAATTTCCCTCATTGCACCCTGCATGGTGTTGCACATCCACTTGGTGCAGAAAATAGGACGTAAAACTTTCATTTTTTTTAATTACATCTGACTGAAAACTTAAACAAATCGATGTTATCAATGTCTCTAGTACACATAAAAAGTTTAGAAAGCCTCTTTACAAACCCTCTTTATAAATAATGATATAATTATGATAATTAAGAAAATGTCAACGGATGTTAAAGCCAGTCACATTTGTACGCTCGTCCTTTTTATAATGAATAGGCCTTTGTGAATGCCTGTTTAAAGGATTGCACCTGAATTTGAGTCAAAAAGTAAGTAGATTCTACTGTCATTTCAATAAGGCTGTGTGTACCAATCCGGGAAATACTATATACGTATTTTAATTAGTTAGTTCGGGCTGGCATTGAAAATTCATTAGGTTAAGTCACTGTCATTAAGTCAATGAATCAATCAATCGGGCTTCCGTGTGTTACAGACTATGCATGTTAAATACAAATAATTTGAAAACGTAAGAGAATAAGCTCAAATCTCTCTTTGGCAAAGGTTCCCCTCTTGTCATACTGTGTGGAATAGTTCGGACAATTTAAATGCATAGTGTCTGAATAATCTAGAAATAGTAGTTGTCTTAAACACATTCCTCAAAGGGGCGCAACCCTACTTTTAACCGCATGTTCTCGCCGCCATTTGCACAGATCGGACGCACTTATTACTTGGCTGTATTTATTATGTAAATTGATTTACAATAATTATTCAGTTATATTAGACATTTTAAAAAACATAACGTGAACTCCAAGTATACCTTATCCGTGGAGCTACATTTAAGTAAACACACTGCATGTGAAGAAAATTCGGACTAATATGGACCGCTGCATACGAAATTGTCGAGTACAAAATGAAAACCACCAAAGGTCAATCGAGCTAACAAACACAATCACAGAGTACATCAATTGTGTTTCGTTTATCATTTATAGCTTTTATAACAAAAATATATTCCGGATCTTAATTTGACCATCTTATGTTTCAGACATATATCACCAACGTCACTGGTTACACAGATTTAAATATCAAAATGGCGATCAATGTCCCTGGTTTGATATCTGTTATTGTTTTTTATTTAATCATATTGGTTATTGGAATCATTGCGGGAAGAAAAACGGCGAAGTCTGGAACGACTCAGGAAATGCTGGTGGCTGATAGAAGTATGAACCTCGTAGTTGCTTTTTTTACGTTAGCGGGTAGGTAAAGCTAAGTATTAACCAATTTCGATGACACATGAGACAAGTAATATTATTTCTATAAGTCCATAGATGTTGTTTCTGCCATGCCTTTCGCATTTAATTCTTCAGTTTGGAGCGAGTTCAAAAATTGCTATAGGAAACCAAACCAAAATCCTGTTTACTGAAGGAAGGGGATTTCTTGGATATTTGGATTCTGTGACTTCTGCGGAAACAGATTGGCCAATCTACCCTGAGAACAACTTTGTTTTTGGGAGTGCAGTGACAATAATTCTCCTTTAAAAAAAACTTTGTTGTAGCAAGTCATATTGGTGGTGGCTATATCAATGGCACAGCGGAGATTATGGCATCAAGTGGAGCGGTATGGGCTCAAGCTCCGGTAGCTTACTGTATTTCGTTTATAATTAGTAAGTATATGTATATTCCACTCATAGATATCCATAGTTATGTAAGTAGCAATGTCCAAAAGAAAATAATTTTCCTTGAATTTAAAAAATAACATTAGAATTTGGATTTTCACAGATCTTCTGTGACCCTAGACCTGTAATTTTCATAATATGCAAGTATATTTTGCAGGTCTTTCAATGTCCATCATTTCTTCATTACAGATGGTATCTTTTTCGGGCCTAAGATGAGACGTGCTGAATATATCACAATGTTCGATCCTTTCCAGATTAAACTGGGAAAAAGAGTTGGTGCATTAATGTGTGTACCACAATTTCTTGGTGATTTGTTCTGGACTGCTTCTATTCTTGCTGCACTTGGTGAGTTTCCACTAAAGAGCACTCGACATAACAAAATCACTAGTGTCCTGTTTCACGATTAAGGAATTCCTTCAAAATGCAGTCATCCAAATTTTCCATTTTATTAGTTTATCCTAACATTAACTGTTGCCACATAGAAAACTTGCAAGTATCGATTTCTTTTTAATAATAATGTATACTGAAGAGATAAAGAAACGTCGCAAAGCACAGAAGATAGTGAATTGTTTATTCAAATTTCAACAAATCAATAGATAATTGTCTGACATCAACCACATTTGTCAAAAAGTATTGTTTGAGTGTCTTTCAAGTTATTGCTATGACATATTAAGGTTCTGATCACGTGATCTTTACAGATGGGAGCTGAAAGTCAGTATCTGGTGTGTCCATCTTGTGCATTGATAACAGCCCGGCAACTTCTGTACATGCAGTGGCAAAAACGATTTACAGATGCCATTTAAATCTACGCCCAGGCTCTTAGGAAAGCTGCACTGAGTTCTGCTGCATTTCTTGGAAGTGATTGGATCTGGATTAGTCGTCTTTCCACAAGTGTTCTATTGGGTTTAAGTCTAAACTGAATGAGGGCCATTTGATTACTCTGATGTTATGCTGTTGGGGGAAGGTGGCAGTGTGTGGATGGGCGTTTTCATGCTGAAAGGTGTGGTTTCGGCGTCTTGTAAAATGCGGTAAATCGTGGGGTCGGAGAACCTGGTCGATGTAACAGGTGGCTGTGACTCCATGGGCCGATATTCTGGAAGACAACAGGTCCCAAGTTTCTGATTGATGCTGATTGCACCCAATACCATAATGCTTGGTCCTCCCCACGGGTCTCTTTCAACCATACACTGTTCTGTAAAACGTCCCCGTCTTGTGCGCCACACTCGTACTGTGCCATCTGCGGTGGAAATGCAGTACCGACTCTCATCTGAGGAAACATGGATTCTCCACTACTGATGCCGCCAATGTTGTCGTTGGGTGGCCCACGAAAAACGTTGCTGACTGTGATGGGGAGTGAGCACCGGACCCCTGTATGGACGACGACAAGACATGTTCTGTAGGGCGAGCTGATTTCGAACGGATCAGCATTGATGGTTACTGATGGTGGCCAATAGTCTGACAAGGTGTCTGTGCCGCTATGGTGAATCTGTCATGCAGATGTTACCGCAGGACATAGTGATATTGTCTTGGTATTGTGGCTCGAGGACGACCACTACGTGGACGGTCATCAGCGCTGTCGGTGGTGTAACGAACAGAAGTCTCTCAATGGTTCGTACATTACAGTTAAATGCATTGGCAGTAACCCGAGCACGATGTCCAGCATTTGATCGTCCGATGGCTTGTTCATGTTGTTGGGAGGTCATGTCATGAGCTCTCTGTCTTCACAGCAACTGAATTCTCAGTAGGAGTTTCTTTTTATACAGAACTCTGGTACGTATTGCACGTGTATTTCGATTTTCCTCTGCATCACTTACAACATGCTCCCACGGATAGTTCCCAAGGTTCACAACTCTCAAATCGAACACAGCCGATATTATCAGTTGAATATCATACACTGGCCTTTGTAAATCGTAATAACAATTTTGATAGTGCACGGCTTTGTCCAAATAATCTAAAAATGCGACGTTTCTGTATCTGTTCAGTATTTTTATCAGTAACACAAAACTAACGGCGGTTGTGGCCTATAATCTTTGTCGGCTTTTGCAAGTCTTTTGAACTTTCCTCATGATTATCGTAGCCAAGGAAAAATGTTTAATTGGCAACTCCTTTAACAAGTTAATTTAAAACTTTTTTTGTCGTATAGTGACTTTAAGTATAGTCCAGGTCAGCTCTTGTCATGTTAACCCTTTCAATACCGGAGGTTACTTTTCAACTTCTACTCAGTTTATCCACTTAATTACTTTGAATTATTTGACAGACGATCATAGTCTTAGTTTTTTTTATTACAGTATTTGATTCTTTCTCTCTTTGCTGCAATAAATTTCAATTTCAGGGTCAACGATCTCTATCATATTGGATGCTGATGAGATCGTATCAATTGTTATTTCTGCTATTGTTGCCATTTTTTACACTTTTCTGGGTGGATTGTGGTCTGTGGCCTATACGGATGTTGTGCAGTTGTTATGCATTGCTATCGGTTTGGTAAGACGATTTAAATTGATACTCGACGTGATCTCACTTTCACTATTTTCTTATTAAACCGACATGTTGACACTCATCTGATCTTTCTTATCTACGTTTTCTTAAAAAAAATGTCCATACAAAATAGGATGGCCGAACCGAATATCGCTCTTCTTCACAATATGAAAACGAACTGTAAGTTACGAAATGGGCTCAGAAATGTAGGAATAAGTTGTAATTTGTGTTACTGATATGACAATAATCTGGCAGGTGATAGCTGCTCCATTTTCTCTGATACATGACGCTGTTGATATTGAGAGAGTGGTTGATACGTGGCAAGGTAATCTTCAGCCTAATCAGATTGGTTATTACATTGATGTCTATTGTCTGCTACTCTTTGGTGGAATTCCTTGGCAAGTAAGTCCTTTTTATACGCCCACATGGAAATCTGGACATTTCTTGTGAACACAATAGAGAATACATTTTTCAACTAATACCACAGTTTGTTATCGAAATGTCAATTCTTTTTTTTTTTTTTTTTTTTTTTTTTTTCGATTTTTACACACCTTCCTGAGCTTAGACTACAATAGTTGCAGCAACCATTCAACATTCACGAACCTTAGATATAGGCGACGATGTGCTTAAATATATTTTGGATCTTTTTTGCAAAACCGGAAGTGCCACAGTTCAATATGTGCAAGAATAGATAATCGGCTCTAGAAGTCGTATTTTTCGGTCGATTTTCTTTGAGTTTGCATTTTTGGAATCTACTGTTTAAATCTGAAAGAATAGCAGTTTCAAAATTTCAAAATTCGAAAATTTGTCGCAGACATTTTTTGGCCGATTTTCGAAATTTTTGGACCATTTTTCAGTTTTTTTCGGATTAATCTGAAATTTTGATAAAAGATGCATGTCACTAATGTAAACCATTAGTATTCAAAATTTTTGCGTCACTTCCGGTTAAAGTGGAAAATCGATTTTCACTTCCGGTTGAATAACTTCCGGTGTGATTGAAATATTTCAACGAAATTATGTATATCGTTATTAATCTTAATTCTATGGCCGATTTTAAAATAAAATTTAGTCCGAAAAAAATACTTCGGCCGCCATCTTGATTTGATACATTTTCATAAAACTCAAAATGGAGCTTCGGGGGAGAATGGGATTGGTCAAATTTTTATGTTGGTGTATACTTTAGTCGATGGCGACAAAAATGTTGGAAATGGATTTTTGAATTTGACTTTTGCTTTGTGGCAACTTCCGGTCGAATTTTTTCAATTTTTGAAGGCTTGTATCTCGTGACCTTGACCTTTGATGACCTTGACCTTTATGGGGTCAAAGGTCATTGACAATTACTCATTATTGACATTTTTGGCCAGGGGCATAACTCGCAAAGTATACATTTGTTCAAAATGGAACTTTTTACACAATTACCTCATATTTTGAGCCACTTTGGCTTTTTTTGTTGTTTCCGCTTCATAGTTCAAAAAAAGGAACAGGTTTTGGAAATTCAAAATTTTCAATTTTTGACCTTGACCTTTGTTGACCTTGACCTTTGTAGGATCAAACGTCATTGGCATTGGCTATCTATTTATACTTTTATATTTGCTGTCCTAAGTCAACTTCTGGTTTTATAGTCGTTAGTAATTTGAAATTTTAATGGCGTATATCTCTTGATCTTGACCATTTTAGACCTTCTCCTTTACAAGATCAAAGGTCATTGACCTTGGCTATCTGCTGATACTTTCATTTGTGAGGTCTGACGTCCCCTTCCGGTATTAAAATCTTCTAAAAAATGAAAATTTCTCAACTTTAGACAGTTCTTGCGCTTGATCTAATTATCGTGGAAGGTTGATTTTTTCAGGGTCTTTTGCATTTTGCTACATTTGCAAAGTCCCACTCTGTGCCACGTGTGGCTCTAGTTTTAATTAAATTTGGTGTGATCATTTATATTGATAAGATCTTGGTCAAGTTCGAATTTGATGACTTAGGGAACAGGCGTCAATATTTGTTTGTGAAAAAATAGAGACCACAGTTTTCAACTGATTTTGATGAAATTTAGTGTGATCATTTATATTGATGCGATCGTGGTCAAGTTCGAATTTGACGATCTTTCGATGAACGGTTTTTTGAGTTATTGCCCTTAACTTAGGAAACACACGTCAAAATTTGTTTGTGAACACATTAGAGACTACAGTTTTCAATTGATTTTAATTAAACGTGGTTTGATCATGTATATTGATGCGATAATTTGAGTTATTGATATTGATTTTTAAAAATTTGGTGGAATTTCTCAACATGAATAACTGGCAGTAAATATAATATATACATATATATATCATTTAATTCAAACTATTAAAATTTCTTTAATATGAGAAAATTCATACTGTAGTCACTAAAGACTTTTATCATTTCTAATAGCTGCCAGTGGGTGAATGTTATCTTGCCTGACCTTATTTAAGAGATGTGATTAAATCTCGAATTTAATATTTCAATTTGTTCATTCGACATTGCACACAATTAACCATAAGGTCGTTCGGGACCTTACATAACCTTAATTAAAATTTCTTATTTGAGGGTAGTAAGTCAGATAGCTCAAGATATAGTTTTGTTGTATTTTAGGCATACTACCAAAGAACTCTTGCTTGTAAATCGCCTGAAAGTGCAAGACTAGCATCATTCTTAGCAAGTATAGCCTGTTTCCTGTTTGCTATTCCAGCTGCAATTATGGGAATCGCCGGAGCTTCTGCTAGTAAGCAACAATATCGAAATATTAAATTTGAATTTGAATTATGTGGAAACTATCGGGCCGTCAGCGGTAGCACAACCCTTTTTTATACGCCCACATGAAATGGGGGGCATATATTGCCGTCACCTCATTCCGTCCGTCCGTCTACAATTGCTCGTAAACACTCTACAAGGCACAATTCTTGACTGATTTCGATGAAACTTGGTATGGTTGTTTGTAATCACCCAAGGATACTCTAAATCAGACGAATCGAAAAATATTTACTATGAGTTATTGCCCTTGTTCTTGAAACGCTCGTAAACACTCTAGAAGGTGCAATTCATGACGGATTTTGATGAAACTCGGTATGAGTGTTCGTTATCACCCAAGAATAAACCCTATCGAAAATCAGAAAAATTGAAAAAATATTTAGTATGAGTTATTGCCCTTGCTATTGAAAACGCGTTCAATTTTAGCACGTAATCACTTTGATGAAACTTGGTGTGAATTTTCGTAATCACCCAAGGATGAACCCTATTGAAAATCAGAAGAATTGAAAAATATTTAGTATGAGTTATTGCCCTTGTTCTTGAAACCGCTTTCAAATTTAGCTCTTAAACACTAAAAGGCATGATTCTTTCTGGATTTTAACAAAACTTGGTTTATTATTCATTCCTGAAGATTGGATATTTGCCTTCTAGAGTTTTCACGAGCTAAAGATTGAACACGTTTTCAAGAACTAAGGCAATAACTTATACTCAATATTATTCAGTGTTGTGCTAAAGAGTTCAAAAGAAGTATATGACTGAAGGTTGAATATTTCATACTGGTGATTATTACTGTACTGCTAAATATTTATGTTCAAAAGCTGCCAGTGGGCGTATATTATCTTGCCTGGCAAGCTATCTTTTCATACATAGCAGAGGCTTTACCCAAATGTAAGCAGTTATTACAGGTGTATTACTGTTTGTATCAAGGGCACAATTTTTCTGGCATTATCACATTAATCTTCCTTAAAATTTAACTTTTCTTGATGCTAAGGGCAAAATGGATTTGAATAAAAAGTAAGTTTTGTGGCCCTGGGGCCCGAGTGCATACGGAAAAGTTACCGTTAGGATGGAACAATAAGTTGAAATGTGTATGCTACAATGGTATCATGATATCAAATTAATACTTTTTCCTACAGATATAGAGTCTAGCAAGGCAATCGCGAAAGATTCCGTCAACTAGTCATTTCTTAAATGAAACATTTTATCTTTTGAAAGTTCTGCACTGCATTCAGAGCTGCATCATGGTACCCAAAAATAACATCAAAAGTTCTGCAATTACATTTATGATAATTGTATTGCAGATTGGAATGAGACAAACTATCAAGGGCTGATTCCAATACCTCAAGATAAGATGAGTTACATTTTACCACTGACATTGCAACATCTATGTCCTCTTCCGGTGGCCATTATTGGGATGGGTGCTATATCTGCTGCAGTGATGTCATCAGCTGATTCTAGTATTTTATCAACAGCGTCTGTCTTCGCCAGCAATATTTATAGGGAACTTTTCAGGAAACATGTATGTACTTAATTAAGAATCATGTATTAAATGGGGTGATGACTTTTGTAGGTCTAAACAACCGACGGCACCTAAATATTAAAGTTGCATTGGTTGGTGCCTCAACGTAGTTGATGATACTATATGCACTGACTGATTGTGCATGTGCTCTAGACCTTGATCTTGCTAAGGGAGAGTGATACCTGATGGTCTATTAATTTTACTGTCATTCACCAGTTGCATTGTTTTTTTTTAAGGCATCTGATCGTGAAATCCTGTGGGTGTTAAGAATATCTATAATTGTAACAGGAACTTTAGCAACAACAATCGCTATTACTGCTAAAAGTGTTTATGGATTATATGTGTTGTGTTCAGATTTAATGTATGTCATTCTCTTTCCGCAATTGGTAGCCATTATGTATTTTGATGTTACCAATGCTTATGGTAGCATAACCGGTTACGTTATAGGATTCCTAATAAGGATTCTCGGAGGTGAACCACTTATAAAGATTCCTGCATTGGTAAAATTTCCTTTCTACGATTCCGAATTTGGTCAAGGATTTCCGTTCCGAACATTCGCAATGTTGTTGAGCTTCATTGCTATCATAGGAATATCTAAACTGTTCGAGTATTTGTTTCTTTCTGGAAAGATACCGATAAAATACGACATCTTTCTTTGTTCTAGTCCAAATTTTCGCAATAGACTCAAGATGTTTAAAAGTACTCAAGAAATGAAGAGAGATATGAGAGAATATGTTGAAATGAAAAAAATATCAAGTTTTAAAGGCGAACATGTGATTTTGTAAACGCATGTTCAGAGAAAAAAGATAACTAGCACTAAGCTATATATACATATATATATACGAAATCCATCGTTTTAGCTTGATTTTTTATATGTTTTAATGTTTATATATATATTTACACATCAACAAATTCATTGCTTGTGACGGCCACCGGTATGGTCATCGCTAATTGCTTACCGAGGAGACAATTTGCAGCATTTTGCAAGTTCTCTGTCCCTCTCTTTTCGATGGAATTTCCCATCATTTCGATATCTGCAAACAATTATTGTAGACGAACTGTTTAACGATACCATCATAAACAACAAAAGGTAAAAGATGGTAATGACCGTAGGTAAAACCGATTGGTTAACCGAAACAGTGAAAACTTAGTAGGTTATGATGTTATCGGTAAACTGCTCGTTTACATTAAAAGTGATTGTCGGTAAAACTGCTTCAATTGAACTTTTAATGAACATTTACACATTTAAAAATTACCAATATACATTTGAACTTTTACAATTTGACAAATGTATTTTCTTCAAGATACTATACTACAAATGTACTTTCACAAATCGACATTATGCATTTTTCTTTTTGCAAAGGAAATTAATATTGACTTTTGGCTTTTATAATGGTGCAAATCTCTGATGCTATCAGTGTCCCCGATACTCACAATAGCTTTAAATAACCTTTGAGAATAGATGAAATTTCGGCTTTCTCCTTCGACTTTTGGTAGATGTATTTGGGATATATATTTGAATATAGTTTTAAACCATCAAATTTTTCTGATCCGATGCTTGTCGATAATCATCTGTGGCTAGTATAATATACAGGGCTATGTAAGTGTCATCAAAATTCGGACAAAACTCATTTGACGTAATAGAACTTTAATAAAAAAAAATATGTATATCCTACACAGAATTAATAAAAAAAAATGTATGTCATTGGACAGCAATTCTTGGATTTATATTTATTTTGATCAAGAAGACTTCTTAAAATCTGATTTTCAGATGTCGTATATATAAATATATCAGAGAACATTGACCTTAACACTGTGAATTTTACATCATCTATGTCGACAGATAAGATAGACTGCGTAATTAGACATTAGTTATAGCAGAGTTTTGGTAGATGGCATCTGAATAGGATGGAGGTACATCTTGAGAAACGTTTTTAGAGCTGGGACCCCTCTTTAGATTGACGTACTGGTTCAAAATATCGCCATAGCTACCCCGAGGAGGTGCTGAATTTTGATCAATTAATATTCCATTGGCGTAAATCAATCCTCCCGATGTTCTTGGCGGTCCTACCCCAGATTTCATGTTGATGTAATTGTTGTCGGATAAAACAGAAAATTCGGAGTCTCTCCATGAAGGTCCACTGGATGCATACAGGTTATTTTCCCTTGAAAGTCTAAATGTTGCCTCTTTGGTTACTGTTTTTTGTCCTTTGGGAGTTTGCCCAAGGTTCATTAAGCTGTTCAGATGAGTCATAAATATTCCATCGCGTCCAGTTCCTCTTCTCATTTGTACTGGGGGTACATTTTCATCTTCAAATGTTGGGCTATCATCCATGTACATCTCTCGCTTTGTTTTTCTCCTGTAAACGAAATGATGAGATGATTTTATGCGTATCATATTTTGTCGTTCGTCTCTTTTTGTAGAATGACACTATGAAACTCTTGACCTTGACTAACTTGTGAAAATTTTGAGGAATATTTAATTTTTACGATGTTTTATTTACGTTATAAATATGTGGAAATCTTTACCTTGATCCAACACACATTACTGTACAGAAAATCATAACAATAATATATATTCCACCAGCAATAGATCCAGCAATAATAAAAGCTCTTATTATCAATACCATAACTGTATTATCTGAAAGAATTTGACATTTTTCCTATAACGACATTTTCTTCCCGTCGGTCATCATCACAATGCCAAGCTATTACAAAACTGGGTCTTATACCTTGACCCATCTTTCTTGTATCACAGAGGTTTATAAGTGCAGCGATTTGATTGGATTGTATGTTAGCAATTACAGTCAATTAGGCTGTTAACAATAAGCCAAAATGTTTACAGTCTGTCTGTAGGCTATATATTCGCTAAAGCGTACAATCCAATCAATCAATCAATAAGGTCATAATACATGTATTTGACATTGTGAAGACTGGTTTAAGTTTAACCAATAGCCTGTAATACATACCGGATTGTGCATTAATAGCAAAGTAAAATTGTCTTACCGAAACTGCAACTATCACCACCAAACCCCATGGAGCAGCCATTGGGGCAATCTCCAGTGATCGGGTCGCATTGTTCTTCGTTATAACAATTTCCACATTTGGTAGAACAGTTCTGTCCATACATGTTATCTGTACAAGCTAAAAAAAACAGCCTCTGAGATTGGGGGTAAAAATAGAGGGAATATACTTTCAATTTTTTTTTTATCAATTTAATACTGAAAGCATAGCCTGTGTTCCCCTGGAAAATCTTGTGGCCCCTTCTCGGCCCCTCAGCAATTTTTCCTGGAAACGCCACTGTATGCTTCGATTCTAATTTAGGGATGAGTTTGAATGCAAATATGGTTCGAAATATGAACTAAACCTACAGCTCTAATGGGTTATTCATTTCAGTTTCAAAAGTTTCAAAATATTCTGACCGGCTAAATTCAAGCAGAGATATTTAGCCTCAATATGTCCCAGAAACTCCACGGCCTAGTCCAGAAGACATTATTATATATGCCACATCCGGCAATCCTCGACAGTTTCCGTGAAGCTGAATTTGTTGCAGAGCGATAGCACAATTTCACGGTGGACCATTTGACCCTAGGACGTTCGCACTATTATGCATAAATCATCAATTTCAGTCCAAGAATTAAAGTATCGGTTGTTTTTTTTATATAACCTTTTTGTTTTTTAGGTCCTTGGACTACGAGTAGGCCTACGAATTTCCATTTTAACATATCAACCTTAACATTCGTGAACATTGCTTTAATCCTGTGCCAGTGCCTTCTGTTGAACTAGTAACTTGTTACCTTTCAACCACCCTAATCACTACTAAAAATATGCAAATGTGGCGACTCCCCACACTAACAATGACCTTTTTAATATACTTACGCATATTGCACAGTGGTAATTTCCATCCCGCTTCACACCCTGCCATACATTCCCCAGTTATCTCATCACAGGTACCACTGTAAGCACACTGACCACAAGTGAATGCACACAATGGACCATAAAAATCCTCGTCACATCCTGAATGATAAAATAACTTAGTTTCACATTCACCATTTCACTGTTCATGTTTCCATGATAAAAAAAAATTCTCTGAAAAAGACTTGCCTCTTCATACATTTTTACTTTTTGACCCAATGGCGTGTAGGCCTATATAATAAGAATAATGGAGGAACCCATCTTTAAAATTTTGACAGCTTTACCGAGGATTCCAGCTTTATCGAAGGGAGATAACTATGAGGTAGGTGTGGCGCCACTGAAGAAACATGGCAGTATCTTGTAAAATAAAACTTTAATTTCTTAATTTTGTACCTTGAATTTATGCAGAGATTGTATATTTTGTTTATATTTTGCAAGTATATTGTATTTAGATAATATTACATTTACTAGTTTTCCTGCTTTCTATGACATGCAAGTACAGTTAACTTCCTGCTATTTTAGAATATATTTCATATCGGAAGTGATGATAATCTACAATAATAACGCAGTATAAATACACAGTCTAATATTACAGTTAAATTAATGTCGATCGCTTTGAAAGTTCATGACAAAACAAAACATTAAAATGGCGAAGAACAAATTCCTAATTTTTAATCCTCACCAATCGATCTATAGTTATTGTTTGCAATAAATAAATATAACTTCTTGAGTAGGCCTAGGTGTTGACATTGTTGGACTTTAGTGTAGATATGTTGTTCTCAGCGTGAAGTTCATATTTTGCAATTTCAATGCACGGTAAGTTCACAATTTGACCATAAATCTTGTCTTCAGTGTAGACAGACAAGCTACTTACACATCGTTATTACTCCATTTACTAGCATTAAACTGTTAAGCGTTAACAATTGTAGGCCTACTGTCTAAGTATTTGACTATGGAAGTGACTCTTTATTTTTACGGCAGTTTATAGTATAAAACAACAGATGTGTAGTCTGTTGTAACTATAGAAATTTATTTATTTCACATTACGGCACAGGATGACTTGTTTAGTTCAAGGGATAGCCATATCTTGTATTTTGTTGAATAGATTCATAAATTCATTTCAAGTTACAGCTGCCGTAACTCTATTTGGTGCCATTATTACTAGATCTATACTATAGTCATGGTATTAATATATATTCATTATAACTGGCAGTGACTACTTGCAGAAAGTGGTCATACTCATAGACCAGTATAACTGAAAGGTTATTTTTCTTGTCAGCTTTGCTTGGCAAATATAAGGATAGGCTTATATGGCCATACACAGTAAAATTTATTAAAAAAACAATGGTAATCATGCACATTGAGGAGGCCATAAAGCTCATCCTTTTAACTAAGCCTAAAATTTACCCACATTGCTCTATCACTAGAGGTTATGCCTACATGCCTGTGCCTGTGCTTTCGCTTAACTGCAATGTTACAACCTAAAATTCCTAAGAAGACCTTAAAGGCAGCTGAACCTTGTTCGATGTGTTTCAAGATAAGGTCATCGGTCATTCCTATCTAACCCTAAACAAGTCACTAAATCGCATATTTTTGAGAACTATGTACCTGGAAACATGATTTCCAGACATTATGAGTGATTCTTAAGTCAAACAAAAGCTAAAAATATAGATTTTGGGATGAACTGTTGCTCTTTGCTCACTTACAGAAATTAATATTTTTTAGTATGTATATTTTCTTTAGCATAGGAAGTAGCTGTTTGTTAAAGACTAGATTGTTAAGATGAATGGTGTTGCAAAGAATGAGTTTAAAACAGAATTTCAAACATTCTGTTCAATTTTACATGAGAACCTGCTTCATAATGGAAAACACCACCAGATTATAACATTAGACACAGAAAGAAAATTGTTAACTTATCTTCTGGATCAAGAAAATGCTGAGTGTTCAGAGGAACTATCGTCTTGGATTCAACAGTTCGTATTCTGTGTGGTCAGTGATGAATCACAAACCAAATTTGAGCTTCAAGTTTGGGTAAGCTTAGATTATCATGAGAAAAAGACAAAATGTCCCTATTTTTGAATGATTATATATATAGTAGTTACTGGGGCAATCTTCAGAACTCCTAATTAAACGGATAAATTGTGACAAAATTTTAACTCTAAGAATTAATAATTTTTTGATTCATTCGAAATATGATTCAGGTAGTACTGTAGTACATTGAAAGACAAATTTCTTATTTACATTTTAACACAAAGATGTCTAGCTGCCAAAAACAACCCAAAAACATTTAGGTCTTTCTTATGGTCTTTTCATGACTACCTACTAACGATTATGCTAATAGACATGATAGGATATTTTCAGACATGGCAGATTTCCTTATCAGTCTCTGTTGGAAATCGCAAAAAGGGCAGGCTTGTGCTGCTTTCCTGGCAAAATTTCCCTCATTGCATTATTTTGCGGTCTTCATTAGCCAACATAGTGCAGAAAAGTAGGATGTAAAGCTCCATTCATTTCATCTCTGTTAACAGTGGTGAAAATTTCTTAATATTTTAGGATGATGAACTTTATCAGAAGAAAGTTGTTTCTCTTGAAAACTATTTTGCAACATTATCTAACCTATACCTTCAATATGGTAGTGTATCTTTGGAGAGCTTTCAGAAAAAGGTAATTAATTAAATTGATAAAATTTTATTCAGCTCAAGTCCGAATTAAATTTCATTCCAAAAACAAAGATGAAGTGTTTCCTTTATTAAAAGGATTGTATTTCTTTTATCAAACTTCTCTGGCTTTGTTTGTGAACAGTCAGCATGTTGCCTTTTTTTGCTCAGGAATCTTATAAAAACACATGCTGTTCCAATCACAAATTTTATTAATGATATCAAAATAACATTTCAAGGAAATCAAAATATATAAAAGTAGAGGAATCTTGGAATTTTTTTTCTAATTTGCTTTTAACCACTTATCATCTACCATTAACTCATAAGTTCAAATTTTACAGTACATTTTATATTATTTATAGGTGAAAGAGATATATGTTTTTATACCAGAGTCTGTAGTGAAATATTTTTTTGATCATTTCTCTAACAATGGAATTAGTAAAATTAAGAAACTTATATTTGCTCGGAAAAGAGAGGTAACATTTTTTTTTGTGAAATGTCACTTATGCAATCAAAAGTTAATTTTGTGCTATTAATAGGGAATAATGGAAACAAAAGTTTCTATGCACCTCCAGGAACATAGGCATACATATGAAAATTGTATTTTATTTTTAGTCTATAATATGCCATATCTATTGTTTAGATTACCCTTGTGTGTGTAGAGCTGGGTAAAATATTATGAATATGTAAATCATTGAAATACGTAATCAATTAAATGTCAACTTTAGATTTTCTCCGGTATACCCTTTAACAAGTCATAATTCCTTGCACATAGTTTCCCTTCAGCGCATTACTTTCGCATATTGAACTATAATAACAGGTCAAAGCAATATTAATACTTCTATGATACAAAAATAACCCATGGAATTAAAAATTGATTGATTTTATTAAGTATTTGGAAGATTTCTCACTTAAAATATTTTGATTATTAAATCAATTATTGATTGGTATTTTGCTGTCAATAATCAATCACAATTTGGTAATTGATACCCAGCTCTATTGATGTGTATATATCGTTTTATAATAAACTGTAAGGATCATGAGTAATTTACATTCTAAGGGTTTATTAGTGTCCATATCAAGACAGATATACATTCACATTCTTTGCAAGGTATTGCAAACTTCTGAATTACATGCCACTTTAAAACAAATATGTAATAAGGCTTGAAATTTTTAAGTGTTTGATATATTTAAGAATAGAAGTCTGGAAAATGTTGTTAGAATAGTAAGGTAGTTTTGCATATCCAATGGCTACATCCTGCTGTTTCAGATCTTAGAAAGATAACTCTGATATGTAATTAGAAGCTGAGAACTATGATATGGCCTACTGTAATTATGTATGAATTTCATACAACATATTATAATATTGAGAGTTCTTGTTTCAGGATAAAGAAAATAAAATTGATAGCTGTAGAGTTATATGTTATGACTATATTAAAAAGAAAATAATGAAAAGAAAAGTAATCACTGACAAGATAGACAAATCAAGTGGAAATGTCATCTCATCTAAATCACATGAAGAGGTAGGGTTTTACAAATTGAATCTACATGCTAAAGAGGTAGTAAATATATTGCATAGTCATTCAATGTTTTAGATATTCAAGATATTTTGATTAAAAATAGGATAACTCTGCAATATTATCTCTCCATCCACTATGTCTAGCTTGTCACTAAATTATTTCATTGAAAAAAAATATTGCTTGAAAGATTATATTTTGTATTAGCCATCAAAGTCATCAAAAAAAATTCTCTCTCGAATTTGAGGTCCACTATGAAATGTATTGTGACAGGTTTAGCTATCTAAGCAGTTTAGGCTCACTTTTTGACTGGGTTAGTTATGTCGACATAGTTGACATTGTTCTTTGGTATATTTATTACTGGTCATATTAATGGCTACAATGGTTCAAGTAATACTTTTTATACGCCCGCAGATATATTTTTGGCGTATTTTGTAATCAACCTGTCGTCCATTTACATTTGGCTCGTGCTCACTCTACAGGCTATAATTCTTTGCATATTCTTTTGATTTTCATTTTATAGGTCAATGTCATTATGAAGATGATCCCTATCGATTTTCATGATGATCTGATAATTTTTCCCTGAGATATCGTCTCACTCTATTAGCTATATTGTGTATCTCGTGCTCACTCTACAGGCTACAATTTTTTACCTATTCTTTTGATTTTTATTTTGTGTGTCAATGTCATTATGAAGATGATCCCTATCGATTTTCATGATGATCTGATAATTTTTCCCTGAGATATCGTCTCACTCTATTAGCTATATTGTGTATCTCGTGCTCACTCTACAGGCTACAATTTTTTACCGATTCTTTTGATTTTTATTTTGTGTGTCAATTTCATTATGAAGATGATCCCTATTGATTTTCAGGATGATCTAATAATTTTTCACCAAAATGTCGTTTTCAACTTTGTGTATTCACTCTATTAACCATATAGTGTAACTTTTGCCCGCTCTTCAAGCAAGATCTTTATATGCCCACATGTAGTATGGAAGCATATTGTCATCCGTTCGTCTGTTCACAATTGGCTCATGCTCACTGTACTACAAACAATGATTTGTACTTGCAATCAAAGCTGCTGGTGGGCGTATATCACCTTCTTTGGCAAGGCTTTCTTTGCATAATAATATAATTTTGGTATATTTTTTAGATTGTTGAGGAAGATTTTGTCTACTGCCTCCAGAAAAGTGAAAAACTGTTTGATATAAGCAATGGTCAAAGTCAGGAATTAAGTTCTTCCAACTATACAGCTTCTGAACCATTAGAAGTTAAATTCTTAGATAAATCAGTGATAGCTTATTTTCCTCCAGATGAGATGCAAAACCATGACCATTTGGTGACTCTCAGTAACCTTATTTATAATGACCAGGGAATATCACCGGAAAAATCTGAAACTATTCAGATGGAATTTGTAGTTCCTAAAGAATCTCCTCAGAAATCCTCATTGGACAATGACGAAGTAAATAAAACTTTACAAGAAGATGATCATTGCAGTTATATTCCAAAGAAAAAATCCAAGAAGCCTGCTACACGTCGAAAGAAAAAAAAATCACTAAAGGAGAATACTTTGTCCACAAAATCATCTGCTTCCACTCCAAAACTGACAATCATTACTGATCCAGTTACCAAAGGTGCTACTTTGAAAATTGATCCAAATCCAGAGAATGACACTGCAAATTCAGAACAGCAAAGTTTTTCATCATTGTTTGCAGCAGCAACAGAGGATGAAAGTGTCTTTGAGTCTTCAGCTTCTGATATTCCACAATCAGTAGCTGATGTAATAAAAGACCTTGATACTGATATTGGAGAACAAGCTAATGATGAAATTGTTGAGAATAAAGATACAGTCACTGATCATATTTTGTCAGATAAAGAAATTGAGTCACCTGAAAAGTTTGAAGTGGAACATGTGAAGGTTGAAAGCATTCCTCAAAACATTTCAACTGTAGATACCTCAACACATCAGGTACCATTTTTATTTTTGATTGTTTAGTTATAAGTTTTTGGAAAGTTTTGGATAATATATTTGCATAATAAAACTGGTAGCCCAATTGATTAAAGTGTTGCAATCATGACATCATATAATTTGGTAATATTAAAGAAATGATGGTTGTGGGTTTTAATCTCTGTTGTTGTGTGAAAGTCATCTTTCCTAAGCATTCCTGTGGACCCAGCAATAATTGGTAAGGGTAAACCTTAATAATTTATCAGTTGTTATTTATAACATGGTTATTGATGAATGTTGCTGTGAAATTCACATTGTAAGTAACATTGTCATGTTTTCAAATACAATCTTTTCTCAACCAAATGACATATTTCACTCTGACAAATTATATAAATGGATGAAATTAAATTTCATCAACTAATATCAGCTAATATTATATCTCTTCAATTATCTTTAAGCGACATCTCTTCAATTAAAACTCAAAATTTGAGATGTAATGAAGTCTCATATATTTCTATAGATTATCTGTTTATCTTTAGAATTTGATTACAGCAATATTATGTTTTAGAACAATAGAATCAGGCCCATATAATGTAAGCATATATACTTGTTGGGTAACTAGTGTTTATGAAATTAAAGAGGTACAAAACTATTTATTCAACATTATTTTGTATAATTAACAGGTTGCTAAAGAAGGAATTGATGATGATGATGAGAAGATAAAAGAGGACACACCAGCTCAAAAGACACCAAGTCCCAAATCATCAACCAAGAAAACACCTGAGCAGTCAATTAGCCCTTCATTAGTTAGATGTTCTTTACGAAAATCATCAAGAATAATTCAAACCAAAGATGCTAAAAAATTGGAATCAACAGAATATGTTACCAATAATGCTGATGGTTTACAAGATGATAATACATTATCTGAAAATGACATCTTTGAAGATGACATAGCTGAAAATGAAAGCGATACTGAAGGAATTAACATAAAAAAAGATGAATTCAAAGTCCGAAGATCACTTCGTAAGGCAATTTCAAAAGTGAATAAGGTGTCCATTCAAGATACAACATCATTAGCTGCTGGTCCCACAGACACAACAGAAAGTGAGATTGAACCAATCCTTTCAGATGTCAACAGTGATACAGCACTGAATGAAAAAGATCTCAAGTGTAAACTATGTCCCAAAAGATTCAAATCTAAATCGGGATTATATTATCATGAGCAGGGACACAAGATTACCCAAACACATCAATGTGAGAGGTGTGGTAATACATTCCCGAACAAGTATTGTTTGAGGCAGCATACACGCAGGATGCATTTAGATTTAGTAATAAAAAGAGAATATGCTTGTGAATATTGTGGTAAAAAGTTCAAGTCTTGGAGTGGGTGTGATTATCATAGAACTAAAGAACATATGGACAGGACTATAACATGTGAACTATGTGCGAAAACTTATGTAAACATATATTCATATAGGAACCATGTAGCAGATATTCATTCCGGTAAAAGAAGAAAGAGAAAACCACGTGGGCCTCAGAAATGTCAGGATTGTGGTAGAGTTTTTAAAAGTCACTCAGGTCTGAATTATCATAGATATACTCGTCATAGTGGTGAAGACAAACTGATTTGTGGTGTTTGTGGTGTTAGTTTAAGTTGTAAGAGAACCTTGCAAATTCACATGGATATTCACGAAGGGAAAAGAGAGTATGTGAACTGCACAATATGTGGTAAAAAATATGCTTCAAAAAGTTCTTTATATAGTCATATGCTGACACATGATCAGTCAATGTCTGTAAAATGCAAACATTGTGACAAATCATTTCCATCTCAATCTTATGTACGTAGGCATATAAAACGTGTACATATAGAGTTTTCTGAAAATCCCAAAATTTTCCAGTGTGATTTGTGTCAAAAGAACTTTAAATGTCTGAAAAGTTTCAAATATCATGTTCTATCTCATACTGGAGAGAAGCCATATGGATGTACAGATTGTGAAAAGCGATTTAGATCAAAGGGAACTTTAGATCTTCACAAGAAAACACATACTGGTATTAAAGACCATGTTTGTACTTTTTGTGGAGATTCATTTGTGCAGAGGTCTAATATGATGCGTCATGTGAAAAAACATCACAGTTAAGGACATTGGTCTCGTTGATTGATTAATGAATGGGTTGTTGGTTTTTTACTATCCAGACGTCTAACCAGAATTTGTTGTTCAAAACTGTCATGAATATTCCCTGCTCACAGTTTCTGGACTGCAAATAAGGTTCTTGGTCAGTTTTGCATTTACACCTATATCTTCGATTGTTTTTTTTTTTATAAAAATTCTGATAAAATTTCAAATTGTATAGTTTGTTCGAGTTTTACTATTCCTTTGCACCCCTTTACCATTTTATTTCACAAAAATATCTATCGGTAAGGGATCCGAGATATTTTAATTTTTCTCCAAAGTAAACTAGACTCTTTTTATTTGCACCATCATTCAATTCGCGTCAGGCGTCTATGCTTCCTCAAATTGTAGAAACTATAATGCTTAAATCAGACGATAAATCAGTATGATACAAATAGACTACAAATAAACATTCAAAAGCTAAAAAAAAGTCCGGTTGAATCACTATCGGATTATGACAATGTTTTAGGATTTTCCTTATGGTTTTTCAAACACGGTTGATAATAGCCCTGAAAAGAATTGTCTTCTTGGAGGACATAAACCTCAGACAGCCATATATAAATACACATTTGTAGAGACAGAAAAAAAATACCCAGATGCTTGCCATTTTCAATTAAAAATTTGATTCGAAAAGTCTTTATTACCAACCCGTCTTCATGGGACATTCATTTTCTATTTCTAGGAAAGAAAAGGTCCAAAATTACATCAAGCAAATCAATCAAATCAGATGCACCATTCACCTAGATACTCAATGGGATATCAAGAAAACCAAATCCGAAAACGCAATTGGCCGATGTACGGGTTAACCAATTCAAACGAAATTGATGATCCTACAACCAAACGCGACACAGATATTAAAGGTACACCAAAGGGAACATTGGCGAAAATTCCAAACAGTTTTGAATGTCATATTTGTGGAAGAGAGTTAAAAACTAAACAAACCTTTAACATACATATGAAAAGACATCGTTCTTCCACGAAGCATATCTGTAAGATGTGCGGTGTGTCATATAAAGACGTTGCAAACCTTAGGCAACATGTCAACATTCACAAGGGTGTCTTCCCTTATAAGTGTAGGAGCTGCGACAAAGCCTTCCCTTCTGCCAAGAAGAGATTAATACACACAGTCAGTGTGCATCAGCCAGCCAGATTTAATTGTGATCTGTGTAAGAGAGATTTTAAGGTTTCGAGGAACTTCAAAAATCACATGCGTCTTCATGAAAATCTGAAACCCTTTTCGTGCACCCAGTGTACCGCACGGTTCAATTCTTTACGAAGTCTTTTATTACATGGAACAGTACATACGAATCGCGTATCGACATGCTCGGAAGAAACCTTGACTAATTCAAATAGTGCTGAACAAAAATACATTGAAAAAGATGCGTTTTCCAACGGTGTGCTAACATCTCAGAACGAATTAACAGATTTTACGTCCTCTTATGGCGAAGTTTTGCCGAATAATGCCACTCAAGACGTTCAGTTTTTATCTGTAGAGGAAGCTAATAAAGCTATTCTTTCTGGAATATCCGTGAAAGAGATGAATCTTCAGTATGAACCCGACAGTGGTGATAAAGAAACTTTTGACTCGAGTGTTCTAGTCAATGGCGGATTTCAATGTGAAATATGTAGTAAAAGTTATACAAGTCATCAAAATCTGAAAAACCACTTGCGTTTACACAGTGGGCTAAAACTTTTCACTTGTTCAGACTGTGGTCAAAATTTTAATTGGGAATCTGGATTACTGCGGCATAGGCGAAACAATTGTGGTATTCGTTTTCAGAGAAAGTTGGTGAAAGCTGGCGCTCTACTATCGTGCAATATTTGTAACAAACAATTTAAATCTTACAAAGGTTGTCAATTACATATAAAACGCTGCTTCACAAAATCAGAAAGTGGCGAGCACTTTACAAAGAAAAGAAAGCCTGTCTTGAAATGCAGCAGATTTAAGTGTCTAGTTTGTAGTAAGACTTACAAGAGTGATACGAAATTGGCCTTACATTCAAAATTATGCCAAAAAGGTTGTAAGCGTTTTACAAAAGACTCGAAAAGCGTTAAAAGACCTGATACAAGCCACGAAAATATGGACAATACAGACTTAGGTGCAGACCAAACACTCGTGGTCAGCAACGACATGAGCACCAAATCATTTATAACTTGTAAGCCAGGGGATGATGGTCATACACATCAATCCGCAGTAGATCCAATAAGAAGACTAAAGCTTGAGAACGATGTCAGTAACGGAATTGCTTCATCAAATGTTGACAGCCATAATTTGAACATTGAATATTTTTGTAAATTTTGTGATAATTCATTTGTGTCGGAGACCAAACTTAGAAAACATGTCAGTAGTCACAACACAAAGGCAACTTTCAAATGTGGTAAATGTGATCAACGCTTTCCAACTAAAAACATCTGCCTTTCTCATATGAAAAGGAGACATCAATTATGTAGATATTCTTGTACAGTTTGTAAACGGTCATTTAGATGTAAGAGAAAATTGAAGAATCATCTGAAGACGCACAGTGATTGTACGACTGTCACTAATACTAGTGACAGAGAAATGCTTCAGACAGAAAACACTTGTACAACAACCAAAAGTTTCATAACAGAACAGGGTGTATGTAGGATATCACAAACGGGTTCCAATACAACTGCTATGGAATTATTTGAGGCCATGCAAGGAAATGAAGAATGGACTGCAGATGAATTTGAATTAGAATATAATTAAAGTTAGGATCCGGTCATAAGAAATACACATAATAAATTAATGAATATTATTCACTTGTCTTTTTCGAAATCCATGTTAACAAATTTACCCTCTGAGCAAAGTACAGCTGATAGCTTGGTATAGCGAAAAATGACCTGAGATAACTTCTGATAATCATTTCAGCTTGTAGTGCCGTACTTCTACAGAGGACAAGGCGAAACCTCGCTTTGAAAGTTTCTGTGAGGTACAAAAAACTAATCAACTTACCACTCTGAGCGCGAATTCTTCCACAAAAGACAAAAGGTATCAAACATGAAAGTAACAATTTCATATTTCAAATACATTTATCTTGAACTATTTTATCGAAATGTCATTCTTACTCATTAGTGTTCAAATCGTTATATCATATATCCGCAATCACATACTTTACGCCTCTTTAATTAGAAGAGTTTGAACAGGATTTGATGATAATGTTTAATATGAGAAGTAATAAGAAAGGTCACAGTGGACAACCTTGTCTTCTACCAATATTACAATTGTTGAATTGTGTTGAAATTTAGTGTATTATGAATATTGTGAAATTGTTAAGACAAATTTTAAGATAATTGTCAACTTGATTTGATAAAAAATTTGGGTTATATTTATAATTGTGATGGTCGTTGTTGTAGTCAACAGACAAACGTCCGGAAATGTAAAGTGATCAAACGGAAGTCAGGATGTTTGAATATAACTAAATAATAGCATGATTCAATTTGTAAGTGGCGTTTCAATATGTGACGTACATACATATTGTCATTTGCTTTAAATTTGCTTTCACATTTGCTGCAATCAATCGAAAATATTCTATTTTGAACACCAAATTTAGTCGAAATAGTCTTGGAGTCAGATATCGCTGTTACCATTTGTTTGAATGATCATTATGTTCCTTCAGAATTATCGAGACCTAGCTTTTGAAGTCACGGTCATCGTTGATGTTTGACGTTGTTTCATTCATAATTATTTGGCTGGAAAAAAAGCTAATGCAATATTCCAATTCGCTTAATTGCGTAAACAAGTTCTTCATTGGCAAATCATTTTATTAACAAGTTCAAAGTTTGGACTGATTTAGAAAATCTCTCATGATTTGATTAACTTTCTGAGGTTGATCCATTTGCACCCAGTGCGATGCTTCTTCTATATAGGTAATAGTAACGTCGTTAACATATTCTTTACTTGCTTCAGCCAAGCCACGTTCCAAAGCTCCGTCTTTACATCCCCATATAATTTTAGTTTTTGATTCTACCTTTGGTCGTCTTCGGGATCCATAACGAAAAGCAGCTCTATAGTAGTTAATAGCTGATGTCAGTGTTTCTAAAGTAGAGTAGAATAGAATAGAAGCCATTTTATAGGTATTCAATATTAAACGTGATGTTGCTCAATGGGCGTGTTAAATATTACTAATGTAGAATACGGAAATGTTATGCTAAATGAGTGCATAACTCTTCAAACTATAAATCTGGACTGAAAATTAGCATTGTCATCCTTCAAACATTAAAGGGATAGTTGCGCCATTTTGGGGGTTGATTTGAGTCTTGAATATATGTAAATATTCTTCAAAAGTACTAGAAATATACGAAAATCGCATAATTTCTTAAAAATACTTCAAACAAGGTCTTTAAGGCTACTCACTATTTCTATATATTTCTTTTCTATACCACAGAGTCTTAAAATGACGAGTCATAGGCGGATAATATTCTGGACACACATGGATTTGAAGGCTCAAATTTGAACACTGTTATTGATTGGCTGATCGGGAACTAAATTTTTTCAAATATCCAATTATTGACGATGATGTGGGCTTAATCATCGGTTCGATTTGACGATTTGGCCAGACAGAAAATCTCGACAAACCTGGTTTGCTAAATGCATATTTGTATGCCTCGATATCTTCTGGTTTTATTATACCAGACTGCACACCCATAGCTTTACTTGTGAAAGCTAATTGAAAAAAATCAAAATCACTAGAGCGGCAATATAGTTCTGGTAACCATGGTAGTTGAAAGAAATACATATACCTGTAAATAAACATTAAAACATATTAGATCGCACTTTTTATCGTTCACTGCTTGCTTATTACTGAAACTTATTACTAGACGTAGTCATGCCTCCATAGTTCAAACGGGCTGTGCAATATTTATGTGCGGTCGACATGTGATTTAAGGTAGGTCTATTATCCAACACCAAAACACTGGTGCTCTCAGAAAACTTCTATGTTCCTTAAGCAACGTTACATGATAATGATCATGTAGCAGTTGCTCTCACAATCCCATATTTATTATGGGAAACTCAAATTAAATATTTTTAAATCCTTCTGATTTTTGATAGGGTTCGTCTTTGGTTGATAACAAACATTCACACCATCCGTCAAGAATTGTGCCTTCTAGAGTGTTTATGGGCTAAATAATTAACGCGTTTTCAAGAACAAGGACAATAGCTCATACAAAATAATTTCGATTTCTCTGAGTTTCAATAGAGTTTATCCTTGGGTGATTATAGATACCCACACAATGTTTCGTCAAACCCGTCAAGAATTGTGCCTTTTAAAGTTTTTACGGGCAATTGTGGACGGGCCAAGGGACTGGCAAAATTTCCCTAGTAGCACACTGCATGACGCTACCCGTCCTTTTTAGCCCGATTAGGTTCAGAAATTTAAGACGTAAAACTCCATTCATTCAATTTCAAATATTTGAACTACTTGTAGGATATGAACACTGTGCATAAGACATAATCTGAAATCATTAAGTATGTTACAGCGATTGAACATCAGTTTGTTGAGCAGAATTTCTCAAAACTTTCTAGATGTAGCTACTGTTGTTTAACGTGAGTAAACAATCAGGCTGCTGTCGAGGGTACATACCAAGACTTCCAGAATTGTGATCTATTTTTCTGTATGTATTTCGGAAAAGCTGCCCCATGTGGACAGTTCATTATTATAAGTTTTTCCACCAGATTTGGATGGTCACCAGCAAAAACCCAAGAAATTGCTCCACCCCAATCATGTCCAACAAGAACACATGATTTATATCCTGAAAAACAAGAAATTTGTATAGTGGTTGATGTTTAACCGAAGTAAATTCTAAAAGAAAAACAGAAAACTCAATGATCATATTGACCATACACACATTGGTACCCCTGTTTAGATTTTTGAAGACGTAACCAGATATATTAAATTGTCAAATCTGGTTCTCCCAGTGACCCAATATAAGGATGTGATTGATTATACTCGTCTGACAAAGATATCATCCGTATTTCAGCTGTCATTCTAAAGATTAGTAAGTCTACAAATCCATCTGATTCTTTTTTTGTTTTCCCGAACACTTGAGTATTGGGTTGTTGTTATATTTTTCACTTTGATTTTGCATCTCTCAGAACTAAGACAACAAAAAAACCACCAGTAACTAGTACAAATCAACTTTATGGGGCTACCTTCATTCTGTCATTTTATACCATAGTTTTATTGTGTGCCACCCAGTGTGAATCGAACCCCAGCAAATTTCACAGAGACTGCACTAACCTAAGGCTGAAATAAGTTGTTTCAGATCTTCCACCATATGTTTCACCTGATAGTTGCTGACCCCGGGTGGTTTATCAGAATCATTGTAGCCCCTCTGATCTACAGCAACAACCCTAAAATCATAAAGTAATAATAAAAAGGCAGTGTTTTATCCAATTTAGAAAGTTGTCATTGATATGCTACATAACTGCAAGAGGAATATCAAACTATCTACTTTAAAATAAGATAGCTTGCCAGGCAAGGTAATATACGCCCACTGTCAGCTTTGATTTTAAATAAAAATATTTGGCAGTACAGTAACAATTACCAGTATGAAATATTCAACCTTCAGACATACACTTCTTTTGAACTTTTTGAGGCGATACTGAATAATATTACCAAGTTTCATCATAATCTGTCAAGAATTGGGCCTTCTAGAGTGTTTACAGGCTAAAACTTGTTTATTTAAGAACTGGGGCAATAATATTTGTTGATTTTTTTGATTTTCGATAGGGTTTATCCTTGGGTGATTACAAACACTCCCACCAAGTTTCGTCAAAATCCGTCCAGAACGCGTTTTCAACAACATACTCATTATTTTTTTATCTTTTTGATTTTAAATAGGGTTCATCCTTGGGTGAAAACAAACACTCACACCAAGTTTCATCCAAATCAAAATTGCGCCTTCCAGAGTGTTTACGAGCTTTTCAAGAACAAAGGCAATAACCTATTAACCCATTTCACGTGGGCGTTTAAAAATGATGGTCGCATGTTGTAATCTATGTCGGTGTTTTCTCCTTAATCTTTATTTTCCCATATAAGGATAAACCTGGGCGATCGAAGCCAAAAGAGTTCGCAAAAACCAACTGATATATAGAATGATTTCGAGAACAAAATTGACATTCTTTCATTCTTAAAGAAACCAAAAATATTAAAACATTTGTTAGATTTTGGTTCCACATGACCTACCTATAATCTCGGGCGAATTCTCTCAGTTGATATCTCCATGAATACCAGAATTCAGGGAAACCATGAACAAATAACATTAATGGTTTACCTTCCTCACCATTAGCCACATAGTGAAGTTTAACATTCTACAAAAAAAAAGTTTCTAAAACGTCAAATCTAAATTACCTAACAACTGCATATACCATCTGCTTTCATTCTAAAGATGCGATTAACAAAGCAATGTCCACATTCCCATACGTTATCTGTTGAAGGGACACAATCCTTACTTTCTCAGCTTGATATTATTAGGCCTATTTAAGTACCGGTATGCATTTTACTCCACCGCATATGAAGATTTACAAAGTGTATACAGAAAGGCAGTTCAAAATCAGTTTTGCACGTAGATAGTAAAATTCAATTAGAACAGTTAGAACAATAGTGCTAATGAAATTTAATACTTAATACTATTGCAGAATTACATTTTAGAAGCTCATCTGTAAACTGGACACTGTTTAAATTGTGCCAATACAAGTAAAACATAGAACATAAATCCTTAAAGTGTATGGAAAGTCAATTATGGGCCACTTGACACCTACCGTGAATGTTTCTATATATCCTATTGTATCCAATTCGAATCCTATAATCGATAATTTAGATACATGTATAAGTAAAACAAAGACGATTTGTGTTTAATTCCCGTTTGTTTACAAAGACAGTCCGCCATTACGTCGTATTAATCACATGACGTAATTTTTGGAACCATCGTTAACCCAGAGAGTATAGATAGACGAGAGTGATCACTTTGCTCGCGCCATTTTGTTTTCATGTACTGTGGTGCCATCTAGTTGGAGGGTGTTCATATAGATTGCAGTGCTCCAACATAGAGTGCTTCACTCGCTTTACAACACGATTATCTAACTTTATCTAAAGTTTTCATCTCTATTCGAATACACAAAAGACTTACAGATAAATTGTCCTGACTTTCAATAAATGAAATGTTATTCCTTATGGCATTGATCAAGTTTAATGGAAACGGCAAATTCTGCCATTTATAGGCCAATAAATATCAGTCCTTACTTCTATGCATCAGAGTTAAGCCTATAATATAACATCCAATCCACCCACAATATCATCACAAAAAGACACTTTTATAGCTGTTTTATGCTATGTGCTATCATGCCACTCCAACAGATAATATATCTCAATAAAAAAAAAGACTTGATATAAGATTTATCATTGTTGTTGACAGATTTGACAAATTGTGTGAAAGCTGTAGTCTAGTAGTGTAGTCTATTGGCATTCATGAATTCTTGTGTCTCAAAATGACAGCTACAGAGCCTGCAGTTAGCATTTAGATATGCAGATGATTTTGTTTCCAAATCCTTCCTTCTGCAATTTATTACCCATCTCTTACACCT
This sequence comes from Lottia gigantea, assembly GCF_000327385.1. Lineage (NCBI taxonomy): Eukaryota > Metazoa > Mollusca > Gastropoda > Lottiidae > Lottia > Lottia gigantea. The sequence continues at coordinate 5,326,217 of NW_008706746.1, forward strand.
AATACATAAGAAAATAAAAATGAAACATACATTAAGGATCAAACATTTTGCTTAATTCAAAGGACAAAACGAGGTCAAGCACCCATCATCATGGAGGATCATCAAGCAAGACAAGAAAGAAATCGGTCTAGTTGACGCAAGCTGCACGTCTCCTCAGTATGTAGTATACTGTAAATTAACGATCAATTTTCCTGCCTGGGTCTTTAGGGAATCGGAAAAAGTGCAGGTATGGGTGGCGTTTCTTGACATTCGAACAATTTGGAGCAGAACAATAACTGCCGCTGATCTGAGACGGCTGAGGTGAAACCATTTTTTACTACCTACCCACATGAACACCCTTCCACTAGATGGCGCCACAGTCCTTGCTAAAAAAATGGCGGCAATAAATATTTGAATATATTCCTATTGAAGGCATTGAAGAAGATATCCCTATAACTCTTGCAGTTGAAAATGTTCTGTGTTATGTTTCTGGTTTTGTGGTAAATAAGCTGCATATTAATGATAACTGTTCGAAATGTTTTAACAAGCTCACAATTTCTGATAATAATGTAGTGTCAGATTCAAATCTGTTTGTCATTTTAAGGTATATAAACACAAAACCAACACTGCATTTGGTTCCCTAACAGTACCATCTGTTTCTTTGATATATTTATTCAAACGCATTGAACTTGTTTTTGAAAGAAACATTCACAAGAATATTTCAAAAATGGGGTGTTAGCCATCTTATTAAAGATTGTACAAAACGTAGTTCCATACACTGTATTACAACTTTGTGACAAGCACTCCGACAGTAAAATAAAGTTGAGGAGTTATAAAGCAATTTGTCAGCTATACATTAGATGTAGGCTTCATTATTTTTGTAAATTTCAAAGTAGGGAACTGGAACAAAAATAAATGTAAGGAAAGTAGGAAAGCTTCAGTTGTTATGCACAAATAGTAATGTTCTATAAAAAAAACATGTGTTCAAGACACTACACTGTATTACTAGACTACAGTTTTCACACAATTTGTCATCTTTACCTTTGAGGTATATCTGTGGTATTTGTAATTCTCCCAGAAGTCTTTTTACATATATTCAAGACCTAAATCAACCCTCGAAACTACTGAATGTTTCCCTATAATAGACAATGATAAATCTTATATCAAGTCTTTTTTTTTTATTGAGATATATTATCTGTTGGAGTGGCATGATAGCACATAGCATAAAACAGCTATAAAAGTGTCTTTTTGTGATTATATTGTGGATGGATTGGATGTTATATTATAGGCTTAACTCTGATGCATAGAAGTAAGGACTGATATTTATTGGCCTATTTCAGGCAGAATTTGCCGTTTCCATTAAACTTGATCCATACCATAAGGAATAACATTTCATTAATTGAGTCAGGACAATTTATCTGTAAGTCTTTGGTGTATTCGAATATAGATGAAAACTTGCAAATCTAAGTTAGATAATCGTGTTGTAAAGCGAGTGAAGCACTCTATGTTGGAGCACTGCAATCTATATGAACACCCTCCAACTAGATGGCGCCACAGTACATGAAAACAAAATGGCGCGAGCGAAGTGATCACTCTCGTCTATCTATACTCTCTGATTTACGTCACGCATACATTAGCGTACATTCGGATATTTCCGGAACGTCCTCGTGGTTTTCCGTACAAATCATCGATTTTCCATCAAAATATCACTTTTTCACCCTCACGAATTTTTTTTCCGCGAAAAGGATAGCGGTATTCAATTCAATCATTAATTATTTATCAAATACAAAAGTACACCATAAGGCAAAGTGTATTCTCTTATAAACATATTGATAAAGCATAAAAGATTACATTTACGGACTAAGCGGACAACATCCGCTCGGATTTCTTGAGCTGCCATTTTTATAATCTTATTACCTTTAAGTAAGAAGTCTTCGTGGGAGATGATTAATATCAAGATTAAAAAGTTGGCCTTGGCCTAGGCCCATAACCAGCCCGCACGCCCCTCCCCTTAGTTACGGGCCTGATTGCAAGCCGTAAATTAAAGTTTGACGAAAAAATAACACCTACATGTTTCAGACCTACTTCTTGAACCTATAGAACTGTTATCAGACTATTAAAGATTAAAAAGTTGGCCTTAGCCTAGGCCCATAACCAGCCCGCACGCCCCTCCCCTTAGTTACGGGTCTGATTGCAAGCCGTAAATTAAAGTTTGACAAAAAAATAACACCTACATGTTTCAAACCTATTTCTTGAACCTATAGAACTGTTATCACACTAACGAACATTTAGACCAGGTATAACTTTGTAAATAAGACTCCCTCTTACCCCTAACTTCCCCCTTGTTGTGTACCCCTCTTTCGACGGTAAAGTTTAATGATAGTTGGTATTAATTCTAATAAGCTACCCATATTCGTGTATAGGTTATTAATTATAGTAACGCCTATAGTCATTAGTTTCTGCACAATTTCGTCAATTTACATGGGTGAGTTTGGTTAGATTTATAAAGTGACAATTCTGTTAAAAAGTTGACCACTTACCTTTAATTGAACATAATGATGAGTTCCCAAATTTGGGTCAGTAAGGCATTTAGGTGCAATATTTCTTTCTTTAACAGATAACACATTACTGGGATTCTTTATGACGCGCCATAGCAATCGAATCAATACAATGCCACCGAAAAAACATCCGATATTCAGAGAGATTACATATCTTACTATATCCATGAACGCCATAATTCAGCAACAAGCTGTTGTTGAGTCCAAAGCTCAATAACTAGTAAGGTAGACATATAGTGAACTGTATTCCTGAATAGCTTTATCACTCTACAAACAAATACATTATAGAATGGGAGCATGACGTTTCATATTGTTATATCAAGGTGGCAGTAGGTTTTTATACACCCATATGAAAATTGTTTTGTTATCAGTGGCGGAGCAGTTCAAGACACCTCCCCTCACCCCCATGTACAATTTAAATCTGATTTCAATGAAAGTAGTTTATATTATTTAAAATGGAAGATTTCTTAAACTTCGTTAGAATTTGTTCGTGAGGACCAGTCCCATTGTCTTTACTGCGTTAACAATATAATTTTCGTTCAATAAGAGGCAATAACTAAAAAATAGTTGGTTAAATGGTTAAATGAACACTATTGATGAAAAATTCAAAACAAGTCATATAAGGGAGGATACCATTTGGAAAAAACACATGGAAAAATATCACCAACTTAGTCTTCAACAGTAAGTAAATGTACATGTATATAAATTAACAATGAATCAATAATTAAAAATACTATAAAAATATAGACTGTATAGTACTAAAATATGGTATTGGCACTTTTATTTGTCATAGAATAACAAAAAATATTTTACAAATGATTGAAAAAGACTCTATACTTTACTAGGAATTCATAAAATCATTCAGTGATTCCTTCATCCTGATAAAGATAGCTTGCAATGCAAGGTAACATACGCCCACTGGCAGCTGTCATAAATGATAAAACAGTCTTTAGTGACTAAAGTACGAATTTTCTCATATTGAAGAAATTATTTATGCTGAATAATTCCACGAAATTTTTTAAAATCAATATCAATAACCAAAATACAACAAACAATTAAATCACACAGCTCTAATCAAGGGCAAAAAACAACTTTTGACGCGTGTTAACAAAGCCAAGGGCAATAACTCAAAAAATGTTCGTCAAAAATATCTCTTGCTAGAGCTTGTCTGAGATCTTATCAATTCCAATGATCACACCAAGTTTCATCAAAATCGGTTGAAAACTGTAGCTTCTATTGTGCTCACGAACAAATTTTGACGCGTTTTTACAAAGTCAAGGGCAATAACTCAAAAACTGTTCATCAAAAATGCATCAAGTTAGAACTTGTCCGAGATCTTATCAATTCCAATGATCACACCCAGTTTCATCAGAATCGGTTGAAAACTGTAGCTTCAATCCTGCTCACAAACTATTTTTAACAAATTTCGACGCGTTTTAACAAAGTCAAGGGTAATATCTCAAAAACCGTTCAACGAAAATACGTCAAATTCAAACTTGATCGAGATCTTATCAATCTAAAGCATCACACCAAATTTCATCAAAATCAAATGAAAACTGTGGTCTCTCTAGTGCTCACAAGAAATGTGAGGGGCGACGACAAAATACGACCACATATTCATGTGGGCGTGTAAAAAGTTACAGTGTTTCTGATTATAAACCCTAGATAATTTATTCATAGTGATACCTTTGGTAAACTATATTGATATGTCAGTTGAAAGATTTACATCATAATTTCATCAATTAATTAATTTTTTGATCAAAACTATTGTCTAACTCATCACTTATTTTGTTCATCCTTCAAAAAAGCTTTGATAATTTGATTGACTTTGTCAGGTTCATCAATTTGTACCCAATGTGATGACTCTTCTAAATAATCAATACTTAGATTGGTGACAAATTTCTTACAAATTTCAGCTAACCCTTTTTCTAATGCTGCATCTTTACATCCCCATATGATTTTAGTTGGAATGTTGATTTGTGTAGCATCTTGTCTAGAAAATGTCCGAGTAGCAGCTCTATAATAGTTTATGGCTGCTGTAGATGCACCTGAAAAATATTTTCACGTTAAATGATATTGTAATGCCACCAACTGCCAGTTAAGTATGTTAATAGCGACCTAGAATATTGAATTTTAAAGTATTTTGAAGTTGTATAAATAGTTAGGAATTTATATCAAACCTGGTCGACTGAAGGCATATTTATAAGCTTCTATATCATCTTTACTAATAGTTCCACACATAACACCTGATCCTTTACCACTGAATATTATCTCAATATTCTTATAATCATTTAACCAAAAGTTAAATTCTGGTATCCATGGCAACTGAAATAAATAAATATACCTGAAATGTAAGAAGAAAATATCATTGACTGAGGTATTTAAGGTTATGTTTAGCAATATCTATCATGATCATACAAACAAATATGGAAATATCAATGCTTTATCATGAATCAGATAAATACCAAATATACACCTGGGTTAATTGAAGTCAATTATGATTGAAATTTAATTCCAGAAATTGTTTTACATAAATCCCCTGAGCCCTGTTTCGGAGAAATATATAAATTGTTAGCACTAAGAATCTATACAGAAAAGGAATTCTGAACTTTATATAACGGACTAATTCTAATCTATTATTTAGGACAGAAAAAATACTTGCCAAGATTTGAGAAGCTGTGAAGGATTTGCAAGAGCATAGGGTAGAAAAGACCCCATATCAGGACAATTCATTACCACTAATTTATCTATGAGGTCAGGATATTTACTAGCAAAAGCCCAACAAACTGCTCCTCCCCAATCATGTCCAACTAGAATACATGATTTATATCCTGTAATGAAATGGGAAATTTCATTGGCTTTCATGAAAGACAAAAATCTGAATATTATCTGGATGGTTTGTTTTCAAACCATAATATAGTTCTTTTAGAAATGATTAAATGAGGACTGTCTGCACTTCATTTTGGAGCCGTGAAAATGAGATTGGTAGCATTTAGATCTGACCAGTCAGATTGGTAGAACAGAAATGAGGTAATGTAAACAAAACTAAACATCGCTTGGCCGCTGCCCGTTTGAAGAGATAAGAACACATTCTTTCCAAGTAAATATTCCAAAGTAAGGTTTCTTTTTCCATTGAAAGTGCCTAACTTTGGCTGAAAATTATCCTCTGTAAAACAAATTTTGAAGACATAATGCGTGATTGTGTGTATATTTATATCAATGCAAAGACATTCTACGACCAACAGGACCATTTTGAGGCTTAAAGACCTTAAAGCTAATATGTTGAAAATAACCCTATAATAAAACAGTAGAGTAATTATGTAAAAGATAGCTTGCCAGGCAAGGTAATATACGCCCACTGGCAGCTTTGATTTTAAAAATAAAAATTTGGCAGTACAGTACCAATTACCAGTATGAGATATTCAACCTTCAGACATACACTTCTTTTGAACTTTTTGAGGCAATACTGAATAATATTACCAAGTTTTATCAAAATCTGCCTTCTTCTTGATTGTTTACAGGCTAAAACTTGATCGTGTTTTTAAGAACAAGGGCAATGATATTTTTCGTTTTTTCTGAACAAGGGCAATAACTCATACAAAATATTTTTCAATTATTCTGATTTTCAATAGGGTTTATCTGTAATTACAGAGACTCACACCAAGTTTCGTCAAAATCTGTCAAGAATTTTGCCTTCTGGAGTGTTTTCAAGCTAAAATTGAATGCGCTTTCAAGAACAAGGGCAATAACTCATACTAATTATTATTTGATCTTTCTAATTTTTACTAGGGTTCATCCTTGGTGATGACAAACACTCACACCAAGTTTCATCAAAATCCATCAAGAGTTTATGTTTTAAGAACAAGTGCAATAACTCATACTAAATATTTTTGGATTTTTCCTTGGTTGATAACAAACAATCATACCAAGTTTCGTTGAATCAGAATTGTGCCTTGTAGAATGTTTTCAAGCGATTGTGGATGGACGGACGGACGGACATGGGTGACAACAATATACGCCCTCTATTTCATTTGGGCGTAACAGTTGGTAGCTTAGATTGCGTATATGGAGCACAAGATGAATGTTGAATAACAATAATTCAATACCTAAAGCTGGAATAATCTGTTTTAAATCTGTAACCATGTCAGAAACTTTATAATTCATGATCCCAGCCGGTTTATCTGATTCATTGTAACCTCTCTGATCTATAGCTACAACCCTAAAATACAAATAATGTACATTATCATTTAAATGAAATGAAATGAATGGAGTTTTACGTCCTACTTTTCTGCACCATACATTATCTTTTAAGTGCTAGGGCTATAAATACATTTTGGCTTAAGAATAAAACAAAACATGATTACTGGCGTATTATAGCTACTTGTGTCATATATAGATGTGCCTTTTAGCTTATATTCTGGAGAAGTTTCCATCCAATTTTATCAACTTTGATTCACAGAAAAACCAAATTCAAATAACTGGTTACCTGTAATCTCTGGAAAATTCCGTAAGTTGATATCTCCATGAATACCAGAATTCAGGGAAACCATGAACAAATAACATTAATGGTTTACCTTCCTCACCATTAGCTACATAGTGTAGTCGAACATTCTGCAAAAATAATAAAATATGATGTCTCAATGATCATAATACTGCTGAAAATTTCATCTCAGATCTTCTGAGTAAATCTAAAATATCATGCTGACTGACAAAGAGTAATTTTTAAGTGAATTAGAATATCAGCCTCAAATTAGCAATGTTAGTCTAAGAATATCATTGCATTCATGTTTATGTCTTTAGATTATCTCTTTTAATACAACCATAAAATATAATCAAAGCCTATATTTTGTCCAAAGACGACCGATTCATTTATTTGTGGGTGAAATTTTTTTACCAAACAGAACGTTGAATTTCATAATGCCTAAACTTAGTCACCTATTTTGACATACATATCTGAGGAATAAAAATTGATACACAACAAGAAAAAAGAAAACTGTTCATCAAGTGAAAAATAATTGAAAAAAAAGAAAGATAATTATCCATCTGAACTTGAAATATCCATACAAGTAATTTTACAGTTGTTAAATGAATATAGAGTGATTAAGCTTATGTTTTAAAAAAGAACTCGCTTGACTTTGACAGCCTAGAATTCATAAATAAATTTTGAATAAACCATTTTGAATTATTTTTACTAAAACTATTGTATAAACCTGTTCATCTGCCAGGGCTTGATTTCAGTGTACTAACCAGAGAGCTGATTTTTTATTTAAAATATTGAAACATAAACCGATCACATTTGTAATATGTTTACTTTGTACTGGATACCCGAAATTCATCATCAAAATAGGTATCTGTAAAATTATGACACAACATGATACAATTGAAAATGTTATTTTTGATATTTATAAAATGAAAGAAAAAATTCAATTCAAAGCTCAATGTAGTCAGAGAGTAACTACTGCCCTGGTGTTGTAGGTTATTTTATATTTTCTTCTATATGTTTCAATAATTCTATGAGCTTTGAGTTTGGCTGTTGGCTATCTAATTATAAGTTGTAAGGCTACTCAGTAGACTTATCTCAAAATATATCCCTTTATTAGTATGTTATAGGCCTAGTACAGTAGTATTAGACAGGTTTTAAATTGATTAAAGCACCTGCCTCCAAGTGAATGAAGTGGTGGGTTCCTAAACTTGGGTCAAGTAAACATTTTGGTGGGTCCATCCTTTCCTTGACATAAAACGCCCTTTTTGGATTTCGGACAACAAACCAAAATGTCCTTATCATAACAAGGGTACCAAACACACAGCCAACTGCAAAAGTTGCAGTAGAGAACATAATACTAAACAGTCCCATTCTGATATTAATCCGTCGACTGCTTCAGGTTAAAGTTCGGTAAATTACAAATTGTATACAAAATAATACAAAACGAAATATATTCGCGAAGTTCTATTTGGTTGAAACACATTTTAATAAATAACATATTTCATAGGGCTTAACGATTTGATGTCCTCATACATGCACTTTGATTTAACTGAAGTAAAATAAGCGGTATTCGGTTTGAAGTGTGGCATATTCTTGTTTTTAGTTGAATGAAAGTTACGCAGACAAAATGAATTAAAAAATTTTATTATAAGAAATGCAGAGCATTTCATTTTCCTTCAATGAAATATTAATAGTATGATCGGTTCGGGACGGATTCAATGTTCATTTCAATTTTTTCAGTATAATAGAAATAATATTATCCAACCAGGTCATGCAGACATTGTAGCGGGAAGAAATAAATATTATAGTCCCGAATGACAGGGCGAAATGTTTTGAAATGTAAACGTAAATTGAGAGACTGGATAATCATGGTCGATTAAAATGGCGTCAACATCAAATGATAGTTCTTGGTACACATCTCTTTTAGGATTATCGGAATATTTCAGAACTTCTAATCCTCCAAATATCCGCCTGTGCATTCACTGTCTACAGACAATTCTTGGTTTTCCACCTTCATCCGAGATTGAAGCGCGCACGCACCTCCAATTAGGGAATATCCTGTTAGCACACACAAAAAACATTGACACATCTCAAAATCATTTGGAAAAGGCGGTATGTTTAATTATTCTTTGTTCATTGTTATTTGACAGGCTCTGTTGTTGTTTTAATTAAGTTATATAATGTGCTAGTTGCATGAGCTACCGTCTAGACTTTTCCTAAAACATATCCCACACCACTTAAATGGTAAAAAAGAAACTGATACGGACTATTATGATTTTTATAAATTAATTGAAAACCCTACAACAGATTCTGTTCTAATATGTACCTTTATTTATTTCTATTTCAGTGGTCTCTTACATCAAGTGTATCCTTTGAATATCAATCATTACATTAATAGTGAAATTGAAATACAAACTGAGAAAAAGTAGCTGAAGTAGTGATGTGCTTATTTTGTATTATTTGACCTAATTATACCAAACAAACCTTGACAACCTGATAAAAGTTAAATATAATGTATAAACTAAGTATTGCTATGGTTAATTGTTGCCTAAGAAAAAAATTGTGCTTTTTCTGTGTAAAACAAACTCAATATTTTGACAATTTTTCTTTGCTTCTTGACTTTTATCTTGATGATTCCTTATGGACTTATTTGTTATCTCCCTTTAACCATGGAAGAATTGTGTATTTTTGCTTTTGCAATGCTTAAGCTTTCATATCACAAACACAAGACAATACTTTTTTGATAGAACACACCTCTTTAATAAAGCTATGCATGTAACACTTAACACAATTTGCTTTCATATCTAATGTTTGGTAAATCCTCTGAAACTGTCCTTTAGATGAATTCATTTCAAAGGACAGAAATATCCAAATGAAAGTTATCAAAACAAACTAGTGGCATACATCTAAAATAATTTGCATGAAATCTTTGGGTATAGCCTTCAATCTTTTGGTTTGTTTTCCTATGGATATTTGAGAAAAGTGAAGTAACTAACAAATAGTTAAAAAATGAAATCTTACTGTTTTTATTTTGATTAGCTTTAAAGATATTTAATATTTGTGAATTGTAACTTGAAAAGTAGGATTTTTGTTCTCAATAGCAGAAATAGAATTACAATTTTTGTGTAAGTCAGCATTCTAATATGGTTTTTTTTGAAAACTATATTCCTTAACTCATTTGAAAGACACATCTAGATGATGTACGGTTTGAATCAGCGAGTGTTTTAACTCAACTGTATGAGAAACAGGTAAGAATCAAGTATAAGCTTAATGATATTTATATAAAGACACACCGGAACGGTAATGTGATTTTGACAAATTAGTAAAATCATTGTTTATTAATAAATCAAAGTAAGGAACAGAATCTATTCATTAAAGATTATTTGCCCATATTCAAATAAATTCTATATAGCAGTGTTTTTTTACATGCTTTATTTAATAAATATTGTAGCTGCTTTAATTTCTAATTGATTGATTGTGCTGCTCGTAAATTGTGTTCATGAGTTTTCATCATAAAGTTAATTTTTTTTTTCAATTAAATTAACTTGTTTTAATGCTTTTTTTTTTTTAGAACCAAACCAGTAAGGCAAAACCATTATTATTAAGAGCTATTGAACTGTCACAACAGGCACCCTATTGGCACTGTCGACTTTTATTTCAATTAGCAGTGAGTAACACATTTTAATTTTTCAGTTAGCACACATTTGCCGTTGATTCCATAACTGTAAAGTGCCATTCCTTTTCTAAACCATTAATGCAGGTTTGAGGGGCTGCTTTGGAAAAAATTTCTAAATGCAAAAATAAACTTATTTCCCTTTCTGAAAGAGGCAGTACACATTAACATTAGCAAATGGCATTCTAAGGATTGTTGGTTTATACTGCAGAATGGCCTTGATGGTTTCTTTTAGCCCATCAGGAGCAGAAAATTTTTGAATAAAACTCATTTTTTGTCCCCTCTTCCCTCCTCTGCAGAAGTGGTTACTCATAAATTAGCGAGTTAAAACAACATTGTTCAACTATTACCTCTTAATTCTTCAGCAAATTCATACAAAAGAACATGATTTTTCATCTGCATCTAATTTATTGGCCATTGGCACAGATTTTGCTGTTGTTTCTCGGTCAGAATATACACGACTACTGTTTGTCCTTAGTAGAGCCATGGTAAGTACATTTGTTTTACTTCTTTATGTAAAAGTTGATCAACATTATTGTTGAAACGGTTAATCAGTTAACCGATTTCGGATAGTATTTCATGGATAACCGGGTCTGATTTGAGATAATCGGTTAACTGTCAATTTTATAAGAAGTGAAAAGTGAGATTCATTGAGACAATAGATTTATACCAGTTGTGGAACTGATTCGCGGACACATAAATGAGATACATTCATTACACTTACTCCACAACTGGTATAAAAACCTTTGATCTGTTAGAGACTGTAGCAAGGAGTGACCGCTCGTAATCTTACATTGAAGCAGACGCTTCTGGGTATTCATTTACACTTACTCTAGTTTATTTGACGTTGAGTTACCGCCGCAAATGTGGTTTTTGACCCCTTTTATAATCTTTAGTAATTAACCAGGATTAACCGGGTAACAAATAGTTATTGCCGACGATTACCCAGTTCGTAAAATTCACTAACCATTTCAACACTAATAAACATGATCATTCTATTAAATAATTGGTACAATTCATATCTAGATGTTTTTCTTTTTGATCAGATATCCTGTAAAATAATAGACTTATGATTATTATTTTTAGGTGATAAAGATTTATTTAAACTGATGCTGAAGTAACAAATATGTTCTCTTTTCTGGCTAATAGAAAGATAGATGATATATAGCATTTTATAAGATGAACTGTAGGTGAAATAACAGATTGATAATTTTATTTTAGGTGTTGTTAATAGATAAACAGATGGGTGAAGTTCACAAGGTTTTAATGGAAGCCAATCAGTTGTTGGAAACTTATCATGGTCCCCATTTACAGAAAGAGTCATTGCGTGTGTTTTTTCTTGTGTTACAAGTTTATCACTGTTTGACTGCCGGTCAGGTTAGTACTTGATAATTGGCAATTATATTTTATACTGAGAAAACCTGAGAAAAGTGGACGATCTTTGATATTGTTAATGTTAGGTGTGATTAATGTTTGCCATATGTACAGCAGAATTGACGTATTTATTTTAAATTTAATTCACATGACGCATCACATGTCTGGCTGATTTTTTCACAACACAGTTTTTGAAGAAGTGAGATTTTGGTCAAATGACTCTGGCACAGATGAAATTGAGACGAGAAGATGCTTTTTTTTTATCAATTTAGTTGACCTAAAGATAGAAAGTAGGTGTAAGATATCAACAAACATACCTATTTAAAGAATGCCTTTGTTGACACAATAGTTGACCAGACCAGAATAGCTCCAAACCCAAATTTGTGTTAAAAGATTTATATATTTGGTCATAATTTAATGACAGTTGGAAATTATTTGCATCTGTTGTAGTTAGTAAGTCTTCCAAACATTGACAAATGTCTTAAAAGAAATGGAAATATGTTGTCCTTATAATGACTTTTTTATTTTATTTTTTTTTCGATTTTCAATGGAAAGCAATGGGTTTTTCTAATTTGATTTTTACAAAAAAGATGAATTTTTACAAATTTATTTCAGGTTAAAACAGTAAAACCATATTTAAAACAATTACAACAGAGTATACAAACTATTACACAAATACAGTCAGAAGATGGTAAGCCTTTTATGTTGATCCTTTTATTTCATTGACTATTTATTACCAAATGACCAAAAGGTTTTTCTATTTTGTAATAATTTACAAATGCTTAAGTAGTGCAAGTATGTCAAAAATTGCTCAAGAGTCTGTTTAAACAAGTTCACCTGTCTATAGTGTCAAGCTAAGATCCAACCTTAATAGTTTCTATTTTTTAAATCTTATTCTTATTGTAAATTTCAAGTGTTATATTTCAGAGCCATTATCAAATAATCCAGTAGATTTATTTCAATGGTTACCCAAAGAACATATGTGTGTTTTAGTTTATCTTGTAAGTACAATTGTTTTTTGCAATGTATATTCAATGTCATTGTGCCTAATTTTGTAAGATGTCTTGATGATGTGTGAAATCTTGGCACTTGTTATGGAAACTAATAGGCCAGACAGTTTCAACAAGGATTTTATCTCTGTTCACAATTTTCAGATTGCCAGTTTAAGAATCAAGAACTGATAAAATGACTGATTATGATGTTCTTAAATTGAGAAGAAATAAATCTTGTGTCAATATAATTCAGTTTTGAAATAAAAGAAAAATTAGATATGAGTTAAGGTGATATTATTTGGTGTTATTGCCCTTATATTATATTGCCATCTGGTTATTATGTAATTTATTTTTCAGGTAACAGTAATGCATTCAATGCAGGCAGGTTATATGGATAAAGCACAGAAGTATACCGATAAAGCGCTAATGCAAATTGAAAAATTAAAAAGTAAGTTTTGAAAGGGTCCCCACATTATCTTTAAGTTATTAAACAGCTCATTCTTTTTGATGATACAAACTGATAAATCTATAAATTAGTAATAAGGATGATTTAGCAGTTGTATTTGAAAAATCCATTTATTTAGAACAAATAACATACCTAGCTGCTGCATCTTAGTAATTGTATGAAATGGACAGTATTGAACTTGGTTGAACATATCAGTTTGATATCATTTGCTTATTTTTTTTTTATATCAGCTACCTTAAATGTGTTTAGAGAATCAAGTAAAATATTATAAAGATAACTGTGTTTTTCTCTGGTAAAAAGCCCAAACATACAGTTAATGTGAAAGTAACTTAATTTTGCTTTTGTTTTTATTTCAGTGTTAGAAAATCATCCCCTACTCTCATCCTTCCAATTAATGTTAATAGAACATATCGTTATGTGTCGTTTAATCATGGGTAATAAATCGTCTGCCATACAAGAAATATTTCAAGCTTGTCATGTTTGTCAACAACAACCACGTCTTTTTACTACTCATGGTGCACAAATTCATACTTTACTGGTAAAGCATCTTTAAAATCTTTCCATAAATATAATACTTTATGATAGCATTTTTATATGCCCACATGAAATGTGGAGCGTATATATTGCCGTCACCCATATCCGTAAGTCCGTCCGTCCACAATTGCTCGTAAACACTCTACAAGGCACAATTCTTGACTGATTTCGACGAAACTTGGTATGGTTGTTCACCCAAGGATGAACCCTATTGAAAATCAGATGAATCGAAAAATATTTACTATGAGTTATTGCCCTTTCAATTTTAGCTTGAAAACACTCTAGAAGGCACAATTCTTGATGGATTTTGACAAAACTTGGTGTGAGTGTTTGTAATCACCCAAGGATGAACCCTATCGAAAATCAGAAAAATTGAAAAATTTTAAGTATTAGTTATTGCCCTTGTTCTTGAAAATGCGTTCAATTTTTAGTTCGTAAACACTCTAGAAGGCACAATTCTTGACGGATTTTGACGAAACTTGGCATGATTGTTGGTTATCACCCATGGATAAACCGTATTGAAAATAAGAAAAATTGAAAAATATTTAGTATGAGTTTTTGCCGTTGTTCTTTAAAACTCGTTCAATTTGTAGCTCGTAAAAACTCTATAAGGCATGATTCTTGACGAATTTTGACAAAACTTGGTTTTATTATTCCTTACCGCACTAAAGATTGAATATTTGTTAGAGTTTTTACGAGCTAAAGATTGAACACGTTTTCAAGAACTAGGGCTCATACTCATTATTATTCATTATCGCCCTCAAGAGTTCAAAAGAAGTGTATGACTGAAGGTTAAATATTTCATATTGGGGATTGTTACTCTACTGATAAATATTTATGTTCAAAATCAAAGCTGCCAGTGGGCGTATATTATCTTGCCTGGCAAGCTATCTTTAATGGCTCCCTAATCTATACAAGTAGACACCATGTCAATGATGTCAAATTTTAAGGAAAGGAAACTTTAGCACTTTGAAATAGTTTTGGTTAAGATGAATTATAATTTTGTTCTTTTACAGTGGCATCCTACTTTTGTTCCACGTCATTGTTACAAAAGGAAAATTTTTCAATTTTGAAGTGATTTTGGTGAAATTAAAAGATAATTGTTTAGCTTTCTCAGTAGGGTTTCTGTCACCCAAATGTTATATGAGATGAATTAGATATAGATAGAAATGATTATTATTTGTTTTCTCGCATAAAATTATAGAATAATACCTGTTTAATATTTTAAGGGGTTATATGCTATGTCTATGAATTGTATGGAAGCTGCTGAATCCCAGTTTAAAACTGCATACAAGGTAAGAATACTCAGGTTGCACAGGTCTTAGATAGGCTTATTTTGGCAGCCCAGTAGAACTTAGTCGGGAACAATTGTCAGACCCAAAGTTGTGACCCGTTTATTAGTAACTGGTTATATTTTCTAGTGTATTTGGTGACTTTGCCTCAATGGTCACAAAACATTGAGAATAACAAATAATTATCTATTTATTGTACAGTTATGAGGGCAGTATCATAAAGTGACTACAGTTGTATCTGCTGGAAACCACTGCAGATTCTTTTATAATGGGATTTTACTTTTGATTTGAGTTTCTGTTTTTTTTTATTTCAGTCATCTTCATCTACAGATTTACGTTTATTTGTTAATTTAAATTTAGCTATTGTGTATATAAGAGCAAATAGACATACTGACTTAGCTACTTTATTAGAATCAATCAATCCAGAAACAGTTCCTCAACAGTAAGTATCCAATTTTCTTGATTGAAAAGAGAATTAGATCAGATTTATAAAGTTATTCATCAAAGCTAGCAGAAATTAAATGAAAAAATTCTAATCTTTAAAACAAATAGGGCTTTCTTATATCACTCTTCAAATAGTACATCATAGAAATATATGTTTATATGTTTGAATTTTTGTTAATAATAAATTTTATATTTATTTTGAATGGTAGCTCACATAGTTTAAAGGCAGCAGCATATTATGTACAGGGTTTACAAGGTTTTTTCCAATCTAGATTTACAGAAGCAAAGTAAGTTAAAGGCCAAAGTCTCATCTTTTCTAGTTAATTCTCAACTTCTTATAACACAATACATAATGCCAACTAATAAAATATTATATTCAATACTGAATATTTGACGTACTGTTGTAAAAGTGTTTTTTCGAACAAAACATTGATTTATGGTAATTTGAGATGGACATGTTGTGCTGGGATGTTCTTAGAAATGACTGTAGTATAATCTTTCAGTTAAGAGACAAAATTCAGAATATATCCATGATTCAATCAAATAAGATTGTGAGTTTCAATCTTTTTCAGACGCTACCTCAGAGAAACTTTAAAAATGGCGAATGCTGAAGATTTAAATCGTTTAACGTCCTGCTCTTTAGTGCTATTAGGTCATATATTTTTATCAATGGGCAATCACAGAGTAAGTTACTAAACGATGTACCATATCTTATCGAGACTTTCTCTTTTAGTCAGTTTTGATATACATTAGCATTTGTTAGAGCCAAGACAAATTTGTGAGATGAAATATTTGGCTATGAAATGTATTTTATTTGCAATTCATATGGTTATGTTTGGATATTAAGTGGAAGCTATAATTTCAATTATATGAATTTAGTCCTATTGAAAATCTATTAAATTTTATGTTTTCAGGAAGCAATGAATATGGTGACACCAGCAATGCAATTAGCAGGAAAAATACCAGACGTACATGTGCAATTATGGGCTTCTTCTTTATTAAAAGGTATGTAGTTTGAATTTCCTTAGGCCTTATGTAATAAATCATGAAATTATTTAAGTAAACTCAGTCAATATTAAAAAGGTCATTATTTCCTTCAATAAATTCAGAAGATTATTATGTTGTACTATTATAGTTTTATAAAGTATTGTTATATTTTAATATTCTAGATTTATACAGATTATGTGGTGATAATGTAAATGCAGAAGAAGGCTATATGATGCATACAAATTTTTCCCAATCATTATTAAAAGATCATTTCCAATCATCACAGTTATCTGAGCATGGTTTGATACAGGTAGGGAAATGGTATTTTCATTGTTATATGTCTATTTTTTTTCATGGGACTTCAGCATTGCCTGTTATTTCATTTAGGATTTTGTCTAGTAATATATTGACAAACCTCAAATGCCTTGTTTTACTACGATCAGTTCAAAATTAAACTTTTAATACAGGTTTTTTTTTACAAGGACAAGAAAAACATATAATTCTATTATATTTGTTATTATATTTCAGTGGACTGATGGTGAATGTCCGTTTCATTTAAGTAGTAGTGGTATGAGTAGCAGTGCAATGATTTAACATGACAATCGTTAAGACATATGAAGCTTTATATGAGTCACTGCCATGAAATATTGCTGTCATAGCAGAGCAGATACAATAAAAGGAATGGAAAATGATCTGTGAAAACCTTGAAGCTGGTTTACTCCCAAAACAAACTACAATAAAGTGTATTTGTGAAGAAGCACATGACTTATTACACTGTTGTTAAAGGAGTGTAGAATGAAGACTTAGTAATGATTACTAATTATCAGATAGCTCAGGTGGAATATTCAAGGATCAGCCAAAGTATCAATAAGATTTATAAGTGAGTCCCTTTATTATCAGTAATTACTGATGGATGATTGTGGTGTCACAAATCACAAGATACATATATTCCTGTATAGACTAGCTTCCAGTCGTTATTCTTTTAATTTTTTCCTGCTTTTCAGTTTTTTATTCCATTATTTTAACGACTGGATAAATTCAGGGGATATTGAATATGAATAACAGGTTGATGGTGCCTAAAGGCATTCAATGAGCTAAAAATAAAAAAAAAAATCACTCAGTAGACAGATTTCTTACATGTCTTGGTTGTAGTTAGATCTGGTCAACCCAACCTGCATGCTCACAATTCTTACATTGGTATTCAAATAGTGGTATGTGTTAAAACATGAAATGATGATCAAATTTAAATGGTCTGTAAGACTGCATCTTAGATATGGAAATTGGGATTGCTTAGATATGTATACTTAGAAGAAAAACAGTTGGTTGGAAAGAAGCAGTTATCAAATATATGAAAAGAGTCTTAGCCATTTTATCTTTTTAAATAATCAGAGTTGTGTATCACTCAAACTTGATGTTGAAATCAACGCCTTGATCAATCAATATTTGCTATTTGAATTGGAACATTTATCAGAAATTGCGACCCTTAATGCTGTTATGTTCGACCAAGACTGACAATGCTTGGGATGTTACTTCAGGATTTTAAGTTAAATAACTGGTATTGTAGTACAGTTTAACATGTTAAACATAATTGTTACAAGTTACAACATAAATGAGAGAGAATATTTTATAGTTTTAATGTGCTAGATATCATACTTTTATGTTGGGAGTATAGAAGATTTTAGACTTTAAACTTGTTTGTTTAAGGAAAGGTTGTGCAAATATCATTAATCTCATTTCATTTCATCTTTTCTAGATTTTCTATACATCTGATCTTTTACATTGTTTTTTTTCAATCCTATACAGAGTATATAAAACCAAATATTTCCATATTTATAATTGAAATCTTTCGAGGAGGTTTTCTTTAATCAAATTTTTAAAACATTCTATCAGTATAATATTAGGAATAGATTCTATTTCTTGTTCTACTTGATAATGCCAATGTTCATTCTAGAATACCAAAATTCCTACCTGCATCTCTTTTAATACTGTATTTTTTTTTTTCTACAATTCTTCCCAGTTCATGGTTTTATAGATTATGTTACCTTTTAAGCACTAATTCTTTAGAGTTCATTTGAACATTTTTAAGTAAAATTGTTTTTTGGTTTTATATTTAAACTTTCATTGATAGTACTGATCCATAGTAGTTTGGTAGTTAACATAGATATATTCAGACCTCATGTTGGACTGTTTTTGGAAAAGAAACTTTAGTTATGAATTCCATATTGATTTATAATGTTTAAATTTAGTAAACCATAAATTTTTTCATCAGTTGGTATTTTCATCAATACAAAAACAATTGAACATGATAATAATTTTATCAATTGATACAAAAATGATGAAAAAAGCTATTCAAAAATTATTGACAAAATCAAATTCAAAAACAATGTGGATTGATGTGTTTCAAAATCATAATTACATTTCATGAATTGATAATTATTTCATAGGATTAAG
Source organism: Lottia gigantea (assembly GCF_000327385.1). Taxonomy (NCBI): domain Eukaryota; kingdom Metazoa; phylum Mollusca; class Gastropoda; family Lottiidae; genus Lottia; species Lottia gigantea. The sequence continues at coordinate 5,345,450 of NW_008706746.1, forward strand.
GTTGAAGTATGATATTTTATAACAAAAATATTTACTAATAGAATTTGAGAAAAGAGTAAAACATACTCTCAAGTTAAAATTATACATTTTTCCTTGCTGAAGTAGGATACAAATGTTGTCAATATAAGGTGTGATAATTTTTGACAAGGTGGAAACATAGAATATAATTATTTGTCAGATTACTCCCATTTTTAATTGAACTGTAATGTTAAGTCATGTTTATGTGATAAAATCATCTTTGTTCATGATTACTTGATCATGTTTTAAAATCAATTCATAATAAACATTTGTAAATAAATCATTCTTACAGAGCATTGTAAATAATCATTTTTACCAAATCATAGATCTTTGTATATATTCATTATTTGTGTATAAGTTTATAGCCTGTAAAGAAATACCACCCTTTTACAGTAGATAAATGTTTTGTATAAATTCATTTCTCTTGTATTTTACTGTCTTACTGTTTATAAAAGAGAACAGATATAGTTTCTTGTTTTTTGTTCAACAAACTATTATGTGGTCATGGGAAATGGCAATCGCAATAAAAGCCTCTAATAACGTCATTCCATCTATTATTTGAAATACCAGGGATGAAAGCCTTATCAAATATTATAATATAAATGCAGTCAAAAAATGTTTTGATAGAATACCTGATCCTCGAAATTTGTCTAAAACGGAATGATTTTTATACGCCTACATTATTATGTGGTATATTGTCGTCGCCCCGTCCGTCCACAATTGGACGCAATAGAGATAACAGTTTTTATCTGATTTTAATGAAATTTGGTGTGATTATTTATAATGATGAGATCTCGGACAAGTTCGAATCTGACGATCTGTCGATGAATGATTTTTGAGCTATTGACCTTGACTTACGAAAAAACGCGTCAAAATTTGTTTGTGAACAAAATAGAGACTACAGTTTTATTCCGATTTAAATGAAATTTGGTGTGATCATTTATGATGATGAGATCTTGTTCAAGGTCAAACTTGACGATCTTTCGATGAACGATTTTTTAGTTATCTTTGAAATAAGGCAGATATAAAAGTATTTCTCAAACCCATTGATACCTAACAACTTTTACTTAAAAGCTCATTCCATCCTAAACACACATTTTACACAAGTTTTATGAAACCGAAGAATTTTCACTCAAACAGACGATTTTGAAAATGCGTGTCGATTATAATGAAACATTCCTTATGGATTTATTACCTTCTATATTTTTAAGTTTATTTGAGCGACGTTTCAACCAGCGTGTTCTTTGGTCTTAATCAAGCAATGAATAATATTATAGGTCGGTAATGATATTTTATGGTTAACAAGTATATATAGGTAAAGCCAAAAAGAATAATTACTAGAATACTGTCTTAAGTTAATTGATTCGGTGATTGATATTTAAAAGACTATTAATATCATATTCTCATAGAACTAGCAACGTTTCATTTATACTGTATTTCATTAAGAAATATTTAATATTTCAACATAATTCAAATAAGATTTTGTTGCACCTGCTGTATAGCAGGAATTTGACACATTATGTCTTTTCGCACATGATGCTGTCGGGGTGTGAATGTTGGGAGTGTTTGGCGACGACATGCTAACTAGATTCTGTTTATAACGGGTTATAGGTGCTGAATAGGGTTTATGTTCTTTTTCACGCACAAAATATCACAATTCTGCTTGAATAATTGTATAAGCGTACTTTGTGGTCGAAAATATTTGTCCGATTTGTCACACACGATAACATTGTATTACTGAGATATGACCCTTCATTTTGTCTTTCTTTGGAATAACCACTATTAATGAAAACAGTGGCGTTTCTATGAATCATTTCGGTGGGTGTGGGGCAACAACCAACTAATTTTATATTTATTTCTTTCGAATTTTGATCAACTTTTCCAAAATCATTTTTTTTCTTTTTTATATTGTGGCCTCCTAGGAGAGTTCTAATAAAGTGTTGACAGTAATTGCGAGTTGTGGTAAACTTGTTTGTTATGACAATTAATACAACGTTCAATAATTAACCGTTCCATAAATCAATTTTTTAAACTGATTAGTCAAACACACATACACATTTACACCCCTAATAATGTGTTGGCTGTGTGTTCCCTCGTCGAACTCCAGGATAGTGGATGATAATTTCAATCCCTTTCGTCCTCTGTCATTGACGTTTAATATTTACACCTTATATGACAGGTTGAAACGATCATTAGAGACGTAATTGCAATCCGAAAGACTCCTCCGTAGGCCTAGTATTGGTGTCAAAATGTTCAATTTTAAATACAGAGATACATTTTCGTAGGATACCTGGAAAAACAATTACTGAATGCATATTTCACCATTATGTTTCCAAATAATTATATTTCAATGTCATGGATCCACATTTTCGAAAAATAACATTCCGTCTCACAAGGAGGCTCAATTAATGTGGGAAATTGCTAGTGGATGTATCCGATGTAAACAATAGAAAAAAGCTTGCTGGATGGACAGTATTTTGTCAATATTTTGGTCTAAATAAATAATCACCTAAAAGAAAAATACTCATTTAATATACATGTGCATTCCATGATATAATGTATTCAATTAAATATCGACAAAATAATTCACAAACATTCAGATAAAACGTAGGAAACTTGATCGAATCACAACAAGATTTTTCTCGAAGAAACAGAACTACTTGCAGGATATATATATAAACCGCAAAATATTTTTTATTAGAAAAAGCAGCCAATTCCGGCTTAAAGCTGAAAAATATATAATTCACGAGATCTGTGTTTCAATACAATAGATTTTCGTGGTCAGAAGAGCACAGACACGAATTTCTATGGTTGATTAATTTTCTCTCTGTGAGATATATATTTAGGCTACCATTTTAAAAAAATATAATTAGCTGTTTGAATTATCTAGGCAAAAAGCTGCACAATCTGTTATTTTTTTTTGGCTTTTTTTATCCCTTAGGTCTATTGATAGCCTACCGGTTGTGTGTGACGTCAAACGAGTAACAATGTGATAATTAAGGTAACACATACAATTGCCTTCCGTTGTCAGAGTACCCACGTGTGTATAAAACGAACCATTCCACCATTTAAGTTTTACAGAGTAAAAACGACTCGTGCTTGGCACATTGCAGCTCTGTGTTACAGCTGACTATCGAAGAAATCGAAAACGTTATGCATTCTTTTAGCATTGATTACCTAACAAGAAAAGAAGCTGATGATGGGAACAGAAGTCCAGCTCGTTCACTGAACAGTTTTGGCGAAAGTAACTCTCCGAAAGACTGTGGGAATATCTCCGAACGCTCCGCAGACGGTGATCAAGAACCAACGTATGGCTCTTCAAAGCCGCCTCTCAGCTACATCGCCTTGATTTCAATGGCTATCTTGGATTCGGCAGATAAACAGACGTTGCTCGGAGATATATATCAGTTCATTATGGATAAATTCCCTTATTACAACAATAAGGGCAAAGCTTGGAGAAACAGTATCCGCCACAACTTGTCACTCAACGAATGTTTTATCAAAAGTGGACGTGCTGAAAATGGTAGGGGTAATTTCTGGTCAATTCATCCTGCCTGCATAGAAGACTTCTCTAAAGGAGACTTTAGACGCCGAAAAGCCAGAAGAAGGGCTCGTAATAGTGGATTGTTAGATATAAGCGAGATGCCCTTAAGTTACAGATGCAACCTTGGATACGTTCTTATGACACCTTCGGTAGTGCCTTTCAGTCCTGTAAAACAATCGTCGTCAGAAGTCACGACATATTCTCATCCAGAAACGCCATTTCCTTCTATCTATCAGCAGAGTCCTGAAAGTTTTAATTCGTGGTGATGATAATATTTATGGTAACTAAAAATATCAAGATTATATTTATATTTTACGTTAAAATGTATTTTCCCAACCTAAAATGGTAAATTGGTGCTGTGGCGTTTTGTAATTCTGCAAATATTTTTGGGTAGCTTGTTTAAAGTTGTCTTATGATAATTCATTTGTACTCTATCATATTTTGTAAATGAAGTGTCATAACCCTTTAGGAATTTCGAAGCTTATTTTCCGAGAGATTATTATTAAAATACAAGACACTGTTGTAAAAGGGGATCATTAAGCTTAATATACAAACCCAAACAGCATTAAAGCAATTCTTTCCTTCCTTAATATTGCTTTCTATTGTTATTGGTATTATTGTTGTTATTCTCGATTTGTGACTTTATGTGTTTTAAACATTGAGTAATATTCATAATTATGGTGTTAGATTCTTAATAGGATTGTCTATGAATATGGTGTAAGATTCATAATTATTGTGTATGATTCTTCTAATTGTCCAAGATTTATAATCACTGTGCAAGATTCATAATTATTGTGTAAAATTCATAATTATTGTGTAAAATTCATAATTATTGTGTAATATTCATAATTATTGTGTAATATTCATTATTTGTGAGTAATATTCATAATTATTTCCAAGATTCATAATTATTGTTCATTATCACATAACAGAGATAGTATAATATTCATTAAAGAGACAGATGCACCATTTTTTACCAGTCTCAGAAAAGGGAGCATTTTTTAAGTAAGCCAATCAGTAATAATGTTCACAGCTCATCGTCGAAATTTGAGCCTTCAAACCCATGTGTGTTCAGAATTATCCGCGTTTGAATGTTAAAATTGAGAGTATATATTTTAAAGACATATATTGAAATAATAAGTAAAATTCCTTATTTGAAATATTTTTAAAAGAATTTTGCGATTTTCTTACATTTCTAGTACTTCTGAAGACTATTTACATAATATTCATCACTCAAATCAACCACCCAAAATGCTGCATCTGTTCTTTCAATATTTTGATCGTTAGAGTCCTTCATAATCTTACTGGTCCAATATTTTTGTTTTCTTTCTTTTTAACTTGCTATTTATAATAAAATAGTTATGAAAATAACATTTGTTTTTACTTTTTTATTTATAAAGATATGGATTCAATCTGTCCTTCGCGTTCTTGCATAATTTGTTTTTAAAGAGATTCGTTGAGATATTGACGATAAACACATGATGAACATGGAAGTTAAAGACGAAGATTTAATAGAAAAAGGTCATACATCATTTGGGTATTATGATATAACTGTATATAATAAAACAAGGGGAATTGTTACATTAAATTCTTGTGATGAAATGGTACTTCACTATTTCCTTCTTCAGCGGTTTGACGAGATCGTGGTAAATAGGATAGAAAAAAGTAAACATCAGGAATGTCAGCCTCAAAATAGTACTTATAATTGTTAATAAAAATATAAACATGAGTACAAATTATCTCTTTAAATTGTTCACAATGGTCAATATTCAGCTCCAATTTTTTTTGTCTGTTTTTTTCAATATTAACTTACAATCAATTTTTATGAACGTCATTGTAAGACTGTCAGTACTGTTTTAAAGGATTGTCAAGAGGTTATTTAAACTGTTTATGTACCTTTCCCATATTGACGTCATCCGAACCAAAGCAACTGATTGAAAATTGGAATAGTGCAAATGGATGCTATCAGTGTCCACTATACTCATATAATCTTTTTTTCTAAACCTCTTTACAATCCCTTTAAAGCAGGTATTCAGTTAAATTTTAAAAGAAAGGTCAAATTTCGATTCACCAACTAATAATCGAAGACAGTAAATTGCTTTAATGGACACAAGTACAGATCAAAATGTAAAATTTAATATTGAATTATGAACTATAGAACAGACGCAAATGATTAACAACAAACTTCAATGAGAGGAACGTTTTAATTGTTGGGATCTTCAAATCATTTAGATCAAAATCAAGAGTTAATTGCAAATATTAACAAGCGTATTGAACACAACAATTAAGAGAAGAAAAGTGCCACAAAGTAGTGTTGAATGAAAATTGATGTTAAGAGTCAAGCACTGTATATAATTTGGTGCTAATTGGTTTATTTTATAAAAGAATTACCTAACGGCTCTCCTTTCTTTCGTCAAATGGTTTTTATCACATACTTTGCACGATTTAACAAGGAAGTTGAAGGTGATAAACAATCTTGTGTTGAATCTGAGGCAACAAACAACTTTTCCCGGACACGTTCTGTGTATGAAAATTTTGATTCGACACTCAGGTCCCATTTAATTTATCATCAAGTACCCGAAAAAGTAAAACGATTACACCTACCATGTATTTATTTATTTAGATTAAGAAATACAATTCCAGACCATATTTAATTCTATTTAATTCATGCATACGAAATGTTGTGGAATGAGAATAATATTCCAATAAAAAGCACGAACCTTATAGCTAGAACTATATATTTTTATGTGCCATTAAATTTAAAATTCGATTCATCGCAACCACCCGATAGTAATACAACTTTTTTATAAGCCCACAAAAAGAAAATAAAGCTAAGATTCCATAAACGCGTCATGCGGATGCGTCATGCGGACATAAATGGCCCATGCGGATCCGTCATGCGCCAAATATGATTTCATATGTGCGTTAAACCTATGCGTTATCTTTCTTTTAACGCACGGACTTCGAGACAGATGGATGCTTTGGTGCATAAAAAAGACAGGGAATCCCCACAAAATACGTCACATTTGGGAGATCTCCGCGCGGAAAGGCGTCCGGATGCGTAAAAAATCGCTACACCCGGCGAGTTTTTTTTTTGACGCAAGACGGAGACCATTTGACGGATACCGCTTCCGCATATATGGAATCATACCCTCTTAAACCAACCATTTCGATATTTTAACGCATGACGGATGACGGATCCGCATGACGCGTATATGGAATCTTAGCTTTATACTTTATATAGAGTGGATATGCTGAGAATTCAAACCATTCTTAATGGTTATAATTTAACAAGTAAGACCAGAATTCTTCAGATATTTGTAAATGTTTAATTTATGTTTAATTTATCTTAAAATAGAAACAGAAAGACTCTAATTGATAATTATTGTAGTTTCGAAATTTTCTTCTGTCTGTTCCACATAATTATACATATCATCTATATGCACCATGGTTTATTTAAAGGGACATAGTTGTCAGGTTCTACCGTTCCCCCCTTGTCCTCATAGCCTGATTTAGTTAGGTAAAACAAATCACGTGAACTGTAAACAGGTCTTTATAGTCTGAAATAGGTAAAACAAATCATGTGAACTGTAAACATGTCTTTATAGTCTGAGATAGGTAAAACAAATCATGTGAACTGTAAACATGTCTTTATAGTCTGAGTTAGGTAAAACAAATCATGTGAACTGTAAACATGTCTTTATAGTCTGAGATAGGTAAAACAAATCATGTGAACTGTAAACATGTCTGTATAGTCTGAGATCGGTAAAATAAATCATGTGAACTGTAAACATGTCTTAATAATCTGATTTAGGTAAGCCAAGATATTTGAACTGCTCCCTTTTGCTCCCCAGTAGCTACAGGCATGGATGCACAAAAGGTTGCACGAGAACCATAATCACTTTCAATTGATAACTAACCCTCCATTATCGGTCTATTCTTACCTGAATACATCACCGACATTTTGTCTTGAAACAACATTAATAAATAATTGATGATGTAGAATGATGTTTAAATGTCTTCTAAATTACCATGATTTAATTACAGTTAGTTAATAATTATTGTGTTAACGATAACTTTAGTGTTTATATTCCATTATAAGCCTTCCTGTTTGATCAACATTATGAGTTGAAAAGTGAAATTCCATCTTTTTCCAATGAACAATTCCATTAACTTGGATAAAGAAATTCTCTATGAAATTTTGTCAGGCGACGGGTGGAGATGTTTTCGGTAGAAACAACTATTAAATAATCAGTTTAGTTTAGAATGTTTTAGACATTGTATTTGTGTGTAAAGATAAGCATGGATAAACGCTTATTATATATGTAAGTAATAGTTATAGCAATAGAGCCTATATTTCAAAATGCAAATTTTCGATAATGTATAATCGTATAATTTTCATTAAAGTTTTCATCGTTTCTTGTCAGTTCTATATTTTCAAATGCTCATTGCAATGTCAGTTTACTGTTTATAAGCTATTTGGGTATGGTATTTTCAAGATGGCCGTCTTTGTCATCCATCTTTGATTATTAGTTGGTTTTGTTAATATAGAAACGATGCAAAAGATTGATAAATAATCACTTTATTAGGTTACGAAATTAGACCTTTCTTGCACTTCGTCCAACTTATATACATACAAACCAAATTAATCAGCGACTATTATACAAGCAATATACAATTGATAACAGAAGAAACATGCAATATTTGTCAATTTGGTAGATTTATATACAAATTTGATCAAAAACTGTAACTATTTGGTTTTTGGGATGTAAATTAAAATATATTTATGAAATGATTCGGGATTTTTCAAAACTTTTAGAGTGGAAGGTAGGCTAATCCAAAGACTGGATCCCTTAAACTTTACACTGTATTTGGCTAGAGAAAGTCGTGGCTCCGGACAGATATGTAGGGTAGGCTATTGATTATTCGATATCTATAAATATATTTCAAGGAATTCAGTTTGTGTTTTAAAAAGATATCTATAATATTGAAGTTATGCAGGGATTTTAAAATGATAGATTTATTAGGGCAGATCTACGAAAGCGTACGGAAGCGTATTAGGGCCATTCATTTTTTTTTTTTTTTGAATTTTCAAGTTAGTATTTTGAATTTTCAAGTTATTATTTTGAATTTTCAAGTTCGTATGTTGAATTTTCAAGTTAGTATGTTGAATTTTCAAGTTAGTATTTTTATACGCCCACATGAATATCCGATTCTGATGAAACTTGGTGTGATCATTGGAATTCATAAGATCTCGGACAAGTTCTAACTTGACGCATTTTCGATGAACGGTTTTTGAGTTATTGCCCATGACTTTGTTAAAACGCGTCGAAATTTGTTAAAAATAGTTTGTGAGCAGGATTGAAGCTACAGTTTTCAACCGATTCTGATGAAACTTGGTGTGAACCTTGAAATTGATAAGATCTCGGACAAGTTCTAACTTGACGCATTTTTGATGAACAGTTTTTGAGTTATTACCCTTGACTTTGTTAAAACGTGTTGAAATTTGTTAAAAATAGTTTGTGAGCAGGATTGACGATACAGTTTTCAACCGATTCTGATGAAACTTGGTGTGATCATTGGAATTGATAACATCTCGGACAAGTTCTAACTTGACGCATTTTCGATGAACAGTTTTTGAGTTATTGCCCTTGACTTTGTTAAAACGTGTTGAAATTTGTTAAAAATAGTGTGTGAGTAGGATTAACGCTACAGTTTTCAACCGATTCTGATGAAACTTGTTGTGATCATTGGAATTGATAAGATTTCGGACAAGTTCTAATTTGACGCATTTTCAATGACGGTTTTTGAGTTATTGCCCTTGACTTTGTAAAAACACGTCAAAATTTGTTAAAAATAGTTCGTGAGCAGGATTGAAGCTACAGTTTTCAACCGATTCTGATGAAACTTGGTGTGATCATTGGAATTGATAAGATCTCGGACAAGTTCTAACTTGATGCATTTTTGATGAACGGTTTTTGAGTTATTGCCCTTGACTTTGTAAAAACGCATCAAAATTTGTTTGTGAGCACAATAGAAGCACAGTTTTCAACCGATTTTAACTTGGTGTGATCATTGGAATTGATAAGATCTCGGACAAGTTCTAACAAGAGATATTTTTGATGAACATTTTTTGAGTTATTGCCCGTGACTCTGTAAGCACGCGTCAAAAGTTGTTTTTTGCCCTTGATTAGAGCTGTGTGATTTAATTGTTTGTTGTATTTGGGTTATTGATATTGATTTTAAAAAATTTTGTGGAATTATTCAGCATAAATAATTTCTTCAATATGAGAGAATTCGTACTTTAGTCACTAAAGACTGTTTTATCATTTCTGACATCTGCCAGTGGGCGTATGTTACATTGCATCGCAAGCTATCTTGAATTTTCAAGTTCGTATCTTGAATTTTCAAGTTAGTATGTTGAATTTTCATGTTAGTATGTTGAATTTTCAAGTTAGTATGTTGAATTTTCAAGTTAGTATGTTGAATTTTCATGTTAGTATGTTGAATTTTCAAGTTAGTATGTTGAATTTTCAAGTTAGTATGTTGAATTTTCAAGTTAGTATGTTGAATTTTCAAGTTAGTATGTTGAATTTTCAAGTTAGTATGTTGAATTTTCAAGTTAGTATGTTGAATTTTCATGTTAGTTTGTTGAATTTTCAAGTTAGTAACTGGAGGTTTCATAGCCTACATGACCTAAATTTAAATTGCCTCGAATTTTAAGTATTGTAACATTGCAATTAAAATGGAGCATCTGGATTTTCTGTCTCTACCCTAGTCTAAAATTGTCAGGAAAAGCTCTAGTGGCATAGGCTAGCGATGTCAGATGCCCCAAGACAGTTTGTGTAAGAGTTTTCATACGCGAGCATTGTCATCTCGGCCAAAGACAAAGAGTGTTTCCTGGCACAAATGTCTTAGAATACATTTGTCACAAAAGATAACGACCCAAATCAAGCCCTGAGATACTATATAATTTTTTGGCATTTTATGTGTAGGCTAGTCACAGTCCAGAAATTTCAAAATAATAAAACAAAAGAACACCGTTAATCAAAAAAATACTTTAACTCTTCTATTTTTTATCAAGAAACTGTTAAACTGTTAAACAGCTATTAATGTTACTAAGCAACAAGTATAAATTCTAACAACTGATAACCAGCTAAATTACTAGCCTACCCTGATAATGTTTATTATTGCAAATCAACAAATACGATTTTTGCATTTCTTTAAAATTATGTTGACTATTATAAAGCCAAACGTTGGGTTTCTTTTCTTTTTTTCTAATAATGTCCTTCATTTCTCTATGATTCTATCAAAACCCTTCAACGTTTTCAGTTAAATTTTCTTTGACACCGTTGTCATAGTCAAAAATCATTCAAAATGTTTTCTTTGATGGTTACAACTGGTTAAATATAACGCCATTTTAACAGGACTGTGGTTGAAAATTTGTTTGATTACAATGAAGTAAGAAATATTAGGATATAAAACAAATTTTAATAAGATTAGGCTACCATGGTTATTATGATTACAAAAAGTTTTTTTTTACCAAATCGTATAAAAGCATGCTTCATGATTGTTTGCAGAAAAGAAAGCTAAAGCATAATATGTTATGAAAAACGTTTCTAATAACCCTTTTCCACATGTTGTAGGCTAATTATAACGCATATCGATTTGGTACATCTAATTGTGGGTAAGTATTAAATAGTATCTACGTTTTCATAACCTTTTCCTGTTTGTGAGGTAGAAAAATACGAACATGGTTAACATGGTTTTGTCACACCTCGTCCGGTCTTGTGAAACTGCCTTGTACTTTTAAGTATAAGAGACCCTAATATGTCTTTTTTTTCTCGTTTTTATAATTATATTTGTCTCCTTTGTGGAAAATTTAAGAAATTCGTAAAATACATTACTCGATTTCCGAGAAATCAACAATTTAAAATCTGGTTATTCTCAAATGAACAATGACGTTGAAATTGAAGAGGTAAGATTGCTGTAGTCTCCAATTCAGAACACAAGCACATCCGAAGTGCTGATGTTGATTAAAAGTTTTCTGCAGCCACCCTTAAAGTTATTAACTGGGAAAATGACGCCATCATTGCAAGCAAAATAGAGTCTTATTCCTTCTAATTCAGAATCCAATACGACCACGACATTTGAAAGTGTCAGCGAAAATGTTGATCGTCTAAACAAAACCACGTCTACGCCAGTATCCACAAATTCCAAAGAACAAATACAAACAACGACCGACCACAAAGTACCATCCACAACCGATTTTAAAAGCAACAAAGACATATATGTTCAAAAGTACAATACAACTACTAGGGCAGATGCTAAAAGCATCAAAGTACCAACCACAACGGGTGAAAAAGGGGTTTTTGTACCAACCATCGAAAAGGACGATACAAACAGTAACCAGGATAGTCAGGTACTAACTACAACACTTCTTGGTGTAGCCTCAACGCCTTCATCAAAATCATCAAGATGTTTTATTCTGAGAGAATTCGGGACATGGGATTTCTTCTACAAGTACACACGGGAAGAAGTCAGACAGGTATTATGTATCTGTAGAAAAATATGTGTACCACCACCACCAGCATCTAAACCACCTGACTCCAATTCAACAGATGGATCTTCAGATGACGGCGATGTTAAGATCAAGGAAGAGGATAGGATGTCATTTATTGTTCTTACAACTATTTACTCAATACTCTTTACTCTAGGCGTTGTTGGTGAGTACATGTTTATGAATTGTTTTGTTTTTGATATTTCTTGTGTCATAATTTATGTCTAAAAAATTTTTGGTCAGAGAAATGAGAAACTCGAAAGGTAGAACAGATCCAACTTGTCATCATCGTATATGCAATGCTTCAAAAAATATGTCATTTTTCTTAAAATATAAAACACAATGTATCATATTATGTATAATTATGGTGGTAACATGCATTGACGTTTCTAAAAACAAATGTTGAGGGTGGCGAGCAAGGGTCATACAATTGCTAGAAGGCCACAGGCTATGCTTTCATGTAGACCACCACCACCCTCCCCTTCCCCCACTGGTAAAATGAGAGACAAACGCAATTATAATAGCGTACATATACTTCTATCTAATCTATTTAATATAATTTCGCTCACATGAAAGCTGTTTTGTTATTTCACCTATATCCTTGCAAAAATTATCCCATTCACAGAACATAACTAAAAAAATAAAATAAAAATACGAGCGTGTCAATAAGATTTGGAACAAAAGTCAAGAAAATGTTTCCTAAATTTTCATATATCAATGTTTAATAGCGGTCATTGTTAATCTATACTCCAAGGTTCGGGCCCATATAACATTGTATGTGATTGATTACAGGTAATATCTTGACGATTGTTGGATTGTTATTTTGGATGAAGTCAAGGTCAGCAACTTTCTTACTGATACTGAGTCTCGCTGCTTCAGATTTACTTGTTGTAATGGTGTGTCTACCTCTTAAGGTAATATTTTCAATACTTTAATAGTAAATCGGTATACAAATGCTATTTTTGAAAAAAATATGTCATTATACTACGTACGTGAAAACATGCAAACATTTTACAGTCTTTCTGTTGATCGCTCTGATTATTTGTATTTGCTTAAAATAAAATCACTATATTTACAAACAATACAGACAAATCACTGTATTTACAAACAATGCAAACGTGATACAAAGAAAAGTGCTTAACGAAGCCCTGGTATTAGATGAAGTTTGTGATAGCTTGAGAGTCGCCATTTGCAGTGCGTTCTGCCTTGTTTTCGTAATTTAAATTAAAAAAATATGATTTAGTGTCGCCTAATCTGAAGAAATTGTAATAATCGCAGCAACATTTTCTATACCTTACATCTACATTTGTGGTAATTTACAGAATGAATATAAATTGGAACATGTTTGCTAAACGGATAGTGCCACGGTGCAAAATGTGCAAAAAGTAGAAAATTTGCTCTAGAAGGTGCATTTTTGGAGCGAATTTTTACGGATTTTCAATTTTAGAATCTCGCAAGAATATCCAATAGATTAGCATTTTCGAGCACATGTTTGACCAAATTTTCGATTATCTCTGATATTGGTCCGATTGCTTTGAAATTTATGCAAAAAACTTTGAATTACTTCCAGTTTTCACGAAATCGATGTGCAAACTTCCGGTTGATCCACTTCCTGTATTATGAATGAATGTAACTGAAACGTATACTAAAAGGTAGATATCGTTACAAAATCAGGGGCATTTACTACACACGAAAATTGATATTTTGACCTTCGCTATCGGTTGATAGGCCTAATTTTATATTTGATCTCCGATTTCTACTTCCTGTTTTATAGCTTTCCAAAAACAGAACAATTTTCAATTTTGGACTGCTCTAACACGTAGATGATATTTTGTTCTGATTCTTGATGGACTTTTTGTGCTCTTTCTAACTGTATAAAACAAAAGTTTTCAATGCCAAATTTAAAATTTTTACTTTTGACACTGATTTTTTGATTTTTAAATTTTTATTTTTTTTGCAAACTAAAATCAGTTTTTAAAAGTTTGATATAATTTCCGGTTCTGGTGCAATATGCTTGTAAAGGTTAAATTTCAATATCTGGAATTTTATAATTTTTTAATCGGATTTGCATTATTTATATGTCTATATCATCAGTGAACGATTCCAACAATCGTGTGGGAGCCGATTTTTTTTAATTTCCTTTGTTTTTTAGTTATTTCCAGTTGATGTTTTTTTTTCAATATTGACCAAAACTTTCAAGGTTCATATCTGGTGACCTTGACCTTTGGTGACCTTGTGACCAGCACAAAAGTCAGACGAGATCTATCCAAAAATGTATCTACTTTTGTCAAGCAATGTTAACTTTCGGTTCCGTTTGAAAATCGCTATTTTTAACTTTGAAGATCTCTGTCACGTGTTCTAATTAACACACGACAAAATGTTTTTTAATATCCTTCATGTGCGCGTTCTCTACTTTCTGATAATATATCGCACATGGTATTTTAATCAAAATTGCGCTTTTTAAAATTTGAAAATTGTGTACCGACTTCTATAGTAACTATGCGTAACTTTTAAGTATAACAACTAACATTTCATGATCTAATTAAGGTAGACTCTTGAAAATTTAACATTGTGCACAAAAAAGCAGACATTACAAAAAATCTGGGGTGGGCGTGGTACATCCTGGTAAGATTTACATATACTTAAACTATTTGAAATTTTTAATAACTCACAAAGTATGCACTTGTCAATCTTTAAACTTTGCATCAAAATAGGACACTACTTCGGCCAGTTCATGATTAAGACACAGTTGTCTGCACTTTTTATTTCAAAAAAGGAATAGGTTTTATAGGCTTTTAACTTTTAAGGCTCGTAATTCTTTTATCTGACCTTTGTTGGCCTTTTGATCAGCACAAATGTTATTGTGCTGAACAAGATCTATCCAAAAATATCTTCATTTTTGTTTTGCGATGTATACTTGTGGTTTTACAGATATTTAAAAAATCGACTTTACACTACCGAATGTTAACACCTTTTAGTACCAAATGGTATGCAATTCATGCGTCTTTTAACTACCGAACGTTTAGTAGTTTAGCGATTTTTTTCTACTGAATGTTTACATGTTTTTCTTTTCAGTAAGAAATCCCAGTGTGACTATAAAATGCAGCGTTTAAACGATGTAGCAGATCGGACACGCACTGCATGAGAACCGTCCATGTTTCTCGTTTATTATTCTTTAAGTAATGTGGCAAATTGAATGGACACGTGCAAAGCCATTTTTATACGCCCACATGGAATGATCCGTCCGTATGATTGTTTGTAGTCACCCAAGGATGAACCCTATTGAAAATCAGGAAACTCGAAAACTAGTATGAGTTATTGCCCTTGTTCTTGAAATGCTCGTTAACACTCTAGTGGGCGCAGTTCTTGGCGGATTTAGTTGAAACTTGGTGTGAGTGTTATTAATCACACAAGGATGAACCCTATTGAAAATCAGAAAAAAAGTAAAATAATTAGTATGAGTTATTACCTTTGTTCTCAAAAACGCGTTCAATTTTAAGCTCGTTAACGCTCTAGAAAGTTCAATTATTAACAGATTTTGACGAAACTTGGTGTGAGTATTTTTTATCAAACCAGGATGAACCCTATTGAAAAGCGGAAGAATCAAGAAATAATTAGTATGAGTTATTGCCCTTGTTCTTAAAACGCGTTCATGTTTTAGCATCTTGAATTCTTGACAGATTTTGACGAAACTTGGTGTGTGTAGCTCTGAAAACTGTATTCAAAATGTCTAAAATGATAGTTTCTGTTGAAAAATAGAATCGTTCGTACATTAAGTTATTTAAAAATTTCAATTCATTATGAATGAAAGTCTGCCGATTTGACCACTGATTTGTGATATTTATCAAAGAGAACAGGTGTGTATATATAGTAGAAATATCATGAGATATAATATCTGTCACAGCTAACTACTCTTTGAACACCATGCTGTCTGCATTGGATTTTATCCAATTTTTTCCATATAATATTTTCAATGTATGTGTTATTTGTCACAGAATTAGTTCCGTTCCACAAAAACAAAATTCCCCGTCATAAATTCGGCATGAAAATTTGAAAATTTACCATATTTTTTACGGATATATATTCACAATAAAAATTGTTCATTTT
Organism: Lottia gigantea; assembly: GCF_000327385.1. Lineage (NCBI taxonomy): Eukaryota > Metazoa > Mollusca > Gastropoda > Lottiidae > Lottia > Lottia gigantea. The sequence goes on from NW_008706746.1 coordinate 5,361,679, forward strand.
TGGCATTTGTATCAACTCAAAGACAATCAATGACTCTCAATATTATTTGGAACTATAATGCGATGTGGTCGGACAGTTGTAGTAGTCATATAGGATTTTATACTAGTAAATCACTTTCAATTTCTATTATGCTGCCATAGTCACTTATTTTCATGTTTATATATTTTTCTATTAGGAAATGGAATTTTTTCGTATATCTAACGTATTAGATGGAATGGTTTGTAAAGCAGTTTATTATCTGAAAGACTTCAGCTTAGCGTGCTCCGTATTGACCCTGACTGTTATTAGTTTTGAAAGGTAACATAATTTGCCGTATCACTTTTTTGTTAGAATGTCTGATTTGCCTTAAATGAATAAAACAGAATGTTCCCATAGGGTATTGCTGGCAAGAAGATATTTGGAGATATAAATATATGATAACGATCTCACAAGCAATTGTATTTATATTTTTCAATTACAATTTTTAACAATCGATGCAGCTATACCGAACAACAACAAAATAAAAGGATACGATGATTTATCACAAATTTTAAAATATTGATTTTTGCAATAGTATTGAAAACTACAAATATGGGAAGAACAAGTACATTTGATTCACAACTATTTCGAAAGGTCAGGTTCGAATCTCCGGGTTCGGGCCTAAATCTGGTAATTAGAAATATTTTTCAGGCAATTACTGAACTTAAAGTATTCACCTGTCACATGTTTTAAAAAAAGATTTTTTTAGGCCTACGCAGTTTAAGCTCTATCTATCTATCTATCTATCTATCTATCTATCTATCTATCTATTCTATCTATTCTATCTATCTATCTATCTATCTATCTATCTATTCTATCTATTCTATCTATCTATCTAAACGCTCAGCAGTTTCAGACTAATAACTTGCAAGTTTTTAGTGAAAATCTTTCTGGAGAGCAACTCAGGGTTTGATCAGCAAAACAATCTTATTTTCTTCATTATGTTTACAGGTTCTATGCTATCTGTTACCCATTGAATGCACAGTTTCGATGTAGTGTTAAAAGAGCCATGGTTTTGATCTTAATTATATGGCTAGCATCAGCACTGTTAGCTTCTCCTACAATTTTTGCAATGGTAATCCTTTCAAATATTTTCAAATAGTTATGGCGTTTAAAAAAGATAAGGGTCACATTTTTCTTTGGAGGACTAACTTTCCAAATATTGTTAAAAAAAAACATATTAGTCAAGAAATTACAAACTTCGTCTTTTATCTTTTGAGTATATAGAGTTCGTTAATATCTTGACCTTTGTAAAGATGCAGTAGATAGGTATCATGGGTATTGGGCACCAACGGTTGTCTACAATAAATCATTGACACAAGAATCTTTGTTTTTCATTTTCTTTCTAACACATTGACTTTTCTTATTTTATATTTTAGAAAAGTTACATTAGTTCGTGGACAAATTCAAATTTGTGTCGCAGTAATTTTGATTATCCAATCCATACAAAGTTGTATTTCATCTATTATTTATTGATATTGTATTGCATTCCACTAATGGTGATGGTTTACACTTATGGCAAGAGTGCTTTGACTCTGTGGAAAAGCGCCCAGATTGTTCAGAATATGCAAGGCGACAACAAAAGGTAACTAGATACTATTTGACTTAAATGTACTGATAGACCTGCATCCCTTTCCAGATTGGTTCATCAGACCCTGTGTCTTTGTCAGGACAAAATGCGCCATTTCTGTAGGCTTTCAAATTGTTCTTTTAAAATTTGATCTGATGCATTCTGATTCAGAAAAATGTAAATGTAATGAAAAATATCGCTGTGGAAATGCCGTACAGCTGAACCATGTAAATTAATGGTAGGCCCTACATTTTATCTTGGACAGTGGTTTAGCTACCATAAGGATCAGTTGAACTAAGCCCATGGGCCTCCACCCTTAAGGGGGTCCCATCCCTAGAATATAATACTCATCTAGTTGAACCACTAAGCTTGGAAAGATCTTTATGACATAGACCAGAGGGAGAAGGGGGGTATTGTCACCCGAAAGGGGGCAAAATCTGAGTTAACTTTTGTAGAGGCATTTTTCCTCGGGAATCTGAATCAGGGGGCGTTTTTGAGTTATTCAAGGTCAAAGGTCACGAAAGTCAAAAAACACAAAAAACGTTAAAAATTTAGAATTTAACTACACAATGTGTACAAATTCATTGATATCATCTAGAAATTGGCGAAAGCCCATTAGTGTGAATCGGCACTATCTATAAGTCCCAATTCTTTGAGGTAATCCAGGTCAAAGGTCACGAAAGATCAAAATGGAAAGACGGATCTCATTGATCATGTCATAAGCAATATCAAGTAATTGTTAAAACTCCTATCGAAATAAATCATTTACTTGTACATGTACATGCATGAAAAAAATTAAACTAACAATTTGAAAATCTCTAAATCACAGTAATTCGTCTAAAACGCCGTCGGTGAACTGTTCAATCGATAATCCTTCGTCAACAGTTTCTCTTAAGTCCAGATGGATTTCCTCATCGAGTTATAATAATAATGTGTATATTTATTTAGAGTTCCACTAAAAGGTCCGATAACTCATCTGGATATGGTGTCTTCAGCCATTTAATCATTAAATCGTTCGTCCAACCATTATTTGACGCGGGGGTATAGATAATAGGCTGCATGATCAGACAGCCGCCACATTCTAGCAATATATTTAGAACGCTGTATATGCAGTACTAAGGACGTCAGACACGAGGGGGGAGGGGAGAAAACATAGGTCGACTATCTTTCTCTATCTCAGATTTCAGGGTATTCACTTTACTGAGTACAGTTTTCAGTTTCTTCTGATTTTGATCGTAATTTTTCTGAAGTTCTGCCTGGCAATTACTCAATGCTGTTTGTCGATATTCGTTGATATTCTTCAACGAATCCTCGGCTATATTCTTCACTGTTTTCAATTCTTCTAACTTACATTTCAGTCTGTCTTTCTGATCTTTGTAATTTTGGTGTAACAGTCTTCACAGAAACATTTCAGCTCCTCCTTAGGATGTTTGGAGCAGTAATCTGTATCTCCTGTTCTGTTTGTTGAACTCGTTGATGGAGCAAATAGATAAAAAATTGTTGAAAACTTCCTCACCCCGCTATCAGGAATTTTGCTGATTTTGTTACACAACGGACATTTGATGGCGTTGCGGCTACCCGCCAAATTGGAACTAGCCAGGTCTTCCAGACACTTCCAACAAAATGTATGATGACAATCCAATAATTTAGGTTCCTGGAATGGTCCAAGACATGCAGCACATTCAAACTCTTCTACATTCCCATCCATTTTGATTTTGAATTCTGAACAATTCAATAATCTTTATGGTACGTAATGATATAATCGAATCTCTTATGTCATGTTTTTATCAACCCGAAAACTGAACAACGTAATAAATATAATCTGAATACCAGTTAACAATCCACCATAGTTTCCCTTGAAAAAACATCCTGTTTGTAGTTTGTAGTTTAAAGTTTAAAGATCTCCAATCCTATGGTAATAGTAATATAAAGTGCCTCCAGCATTTCTAGATTTATACCTCCAGTTTTGGTTAAAGGGACAGGTGTGCCATTTTAGAGGGTTGTTTTTAGATTTAAAATATGTAAATAGTCTTCAGAAGTACTGAAATGTACTAATCATACCAATGATGTTAGTTTCTTAAAATTATAAAAACCACCGAGAGTTGCCTTGTATTTCTAGATTTAGTGGATTATTCTCCTGAAAATGTTTTGAAACTTTGAATTTGTTGTCATTAATTTTGATTTAAGCTGATCAAAAGATAAATAATAAGGCTGTTATTGAACCCAACTATTTTGTATTTGAACATGTAATTATTTATGTTTGTGATCAAGTAAGACTAGAATCGTATTAGCTAAATAGATGGTGTTCTAAATAAAAGCATATTGCTCTTTTAATTTGTTGTAATGTTCACAATGTCAAGCTATTACAAACTACATCTTCACAATGTCAAGCTATTACAAACTTCATCTTCACAATGTCAAACTATCACAAACTTCATCTTCACGATGTCAAGCTATTACAAACTTCATCTTCGCAATGTCAAACTATCACAAACATGACCTATTTTGACCTTTCGTGACCTTTGACCTGGATTACCTTAAAGAATTCGGACTTATAGATACCCTTCTCCCTCTGGTCTAACATGTTCATTTTATTTTGTCGATAAGCCTTTCGGACCACTACACTGTTAGTTTGCATACGCGCAATAAATTTATATATTCCTTTTTAATTTGAGATCGAAACCATCCCAGCCAGAGAGCTCCGGATATGATTTATCATGCAGTGAGTCACATACTAATGACGATTCCCATGACAAAGATAAGGATAAGGATAACGAAAATGTTGCAAATGCTATAGACAAAAGAAAACAGGTAGGTTCATACAATAATTGTCGTGTATTGCCAGATGCTCGTGTCAATCAACTTTTCCAAGTACAAGTGCAAGCTTATTGCGTTCCAACAGTAAGTGAGAAATGAAAATGAACAGAATGTATGACCTTTTTATAAAAAAAAAACTATCAATACAGTTTCCTGTTATTTTAACCGTCTTTTTTGGACAAAATAATTAACCCGACGATAATGGCATGCATAATGATTTAAATTTTATATGCCACAGGTTCTTAGGATGTTGTTGTCGCTATTGGTAGTATTTGCTGTTTGTTGGGGCCCGACTTTGATAATCCATGCATTATTAGCTTTTGGATACCCCATCTATCAGCATTATATAACCAGATTAACAGCTGATACATTGGCATTCTTCAATAGTTGTCTCAATCCCTACCTGTTTATGTCTATGTCGACGTAAGTATACTATGCATAATCTGGTTTCCTATTTCAAAAACCCTTCTGGCTAATACCGCGCCTCAATAGCCTACAGAAGCTGTGTTTGACCGAGCGTTGGTTCCTTTTCTAATTAAGGTTCGAGACTAAACTCATAGATTCTCGATGTGATATAGCTATTCTCCAACTTTCCAACTCTTTTACTCTGAGATATGCATTGAGCGTTCTCGAAATGTCAATATCATCAATCTATATATCAAGGGACATAACTATTTGTGGTATATGTGCAGAAAACTCTATTCTAATTGGTAATTTTCTTATATTTTATAGTCAGTTCCGACGCACAGTCAGAAGAAAGCTGTGCTGTGAATCTAAACTGGACAAACCAACGAAATATTGGTCCACTTTGAAGTACAGTGAAAGTTCAACCAGAGTCAGCACTGTATCAGTTAAATATTAAACTTAAACCTTGTCACAGTGATCCTAAACCATTATAGTAACATCTTAGTACGTTCTTGATTTGTCCCTTTTTTCATACACCTATTGTGATGAAACATACTACATTTACGTACTTCTGCAATTGAAGTTCCTTTATATCCATCAGTAGACTTCATGGACTTTATGTGTGAGTGTATGCCGTCTGAACATGTTTATGTTATTCAAATTCGCCCTATTAATTTTGTGCCATAAAATTTGTGTTGTAACCAAATTCAGTCTATTACAACTTTATAATATACTATATTTTATTTTCTGTATATATTTGTTTCGTCTGTTTATCTGATCTATTTGTCTCATCTAGTTTACTATATATTTTTCCCCGTTTGATTTGCTATAATATCATATTGTCTCATCTGATTTTCTGTATATTATATTTGTTTCGTCTGTTTATCTGATCTATTTGTCTCATCTAGTTAACTATAATATATCATATTTGTCCCATTTGATCTGCTATAATATGTAATATTTGTTCCATCCGATCAGCTGTTTGGCCCACTTATTTTGCTACATATTAATATATATAATATATCTATACACAAAAAAGACGAGACCACTATACAGTATAATTAAACTCTTTTTCTGTTTATAAAGGGATTATTATTTAAGCTTTTAGACTTCTTATTTTTGTTTACTGAACACTGTTAAATCGTCATTCTACTCCCGGGAACAACACTAGGCCTAATCGTATAGAAATATAAGAGAAAAATATGTTTAACTGCCCTTTGAAGTGCAATCTATATCTAAATCAGAAATATATATCAGAAATCAGTCAATTTTGTCTTACCATAGTGATGTCCTGTAAATTGGATAAATGGGTCGGTAATTTCAGTTGGCATTTTGATAACAATGATTGCCATGAACATCCCCGCTGCTTGGGTGTACTCTCTTAGGAGCTCCCAATTTGTGATAATACATAACCATCAGGCCATGTAATACATTACAATACAACTAATCCTTCTATTAATATAAATGATAATAATTTGTATTTGGAATAAATAGTAAATTGCTCTGCTGTATACGTTTCAAAGTCATTGAAAAGAAAATTGGGTGGTTTTATTATTTCGTTAATCCCTATAATCCCATAATTAGAAAAATTGTCTATGAAAATATTTTGTGAATAGCTGTCTGCTTTTAAAACTCGAAAACATTTATTCATGGGCTCTTGACATTTTTTTTCAACATCCCAATGATGGCCGTTCACCCCTAGTGTTTTTTTTCAAAACTGTACCCAATGTACAAGGTTTCTCTATAACCCACAATTCGTCTAGCATATTATTCCCCGTATATACGTTCTACAGGCGTTAACGCTAATGAAAATAAAATGGCGAAATTTTTACAATTACGATGTCACAATCATATTGTATAACGTTGGGCGTAAAACTGTCGCAAATATTAACCCATGTTTAATAGGCGATGCATGTACATTATTAGTTGGAGGAGAAGAATCTTTGTTCTGTAGAAAGAAATTATATTAGCAGTTATAAGATTTAAAACTCTTTATTAACATGATTGTGATCCATAAATAACAATACTTTATCTCATATTCCCTCTCCTTCTTCTCATTTAACTTCAACAAAATCAACTCCTACGTCTTCATGATCTTTCTCTAAGCAGCTAAATTTTTCTCTCGCTACAGAGAATTCGCCTTCCTCGATACCTTCTCCAACATACCAATGGACAATATCTCTCTTAGCGTACATCAGATCAATATCAGCATTAACATCCTTGGGGAAGACATCACCTCGGTACAACATAAAACAAGCCATGTATTTACCATGACAAGAATCACATTTGACCATTTGGTTAGCTGGTTAAAAGCAGGCGTTGGTGATTCGGCTACAGAGAGTTGTTCACAGGAGGCCTTCTCGGCAGAATGTTCCAAAGTGGTATGGATTGTTAGGATTGGGTTGTTGAGTTCTAGACATATGTGGGGCAGGGTAAACAGCAAACTCCATCTTGGATTACTTACCCTAGTCGACACTCAATCTTTCCATCAACAAAGATGTGAAACCAGATCCAGTTCCTCCGCCAAAGCTGTAGAAGCCGAGGAATCCTTGAAGACCAGTACATTGATCTGCCAGTTTCCGAGTTCTGCCAAATTTATCAGTTCTTTTCCAACAATCTAGTGACCACGAGCATAGTTATTAGCACCATCTATTTTGCCTGTAATAAGCTGTTCAGGATGGTAAAGTTGGAGGTAAGTACCAGTTCTAACTTCAGTAGGTTCCAGATCAACAAACACGGCTCTTGGAACATGTTTACCAGCTCCAGTCTCACTGACGAAAGTGTTGAAAGTATCATCTCCACCTCCAATAGTTTTATCAGAAGGTATCTGACTATCTATTGATACCATGTTCTAAACAATATAGCTCCTAACAGGCATTGTCCATTTGGACATCAGCTTGATCAACATGGATTGAGATATACTCAGGCCGTTATTAAAAGTAACTATTTGTAGATACGAGTTATTGTAAATTGTTATTTTGAAGCAGTAACCAAGTGTGTAAGTATGCAAAAAAACTCTTCATGAAATATTTGAACTGTAACATTTGATAGGAGCGTATTGCTCTTGATATATCAATGTGTCCTTAAGAGGCCCTCAATTGCATGTCTAAAAATCGACCTATTTTTGAAAACAAACTTACCATATCACTAATATGAATAGTATTCAGAAATAGATCAACAGAAGCCCATCACTCAGCAAAAAGAGACTGGTGCTAATCCCGCAAGCGGGTTGGCTAATGACGCAAGAGATGCAGATAAATAAAGCAAAAGCTTTGAATGACATGTTAGGATTTATATGGGAATATGCTGCACCCTTATTAGCTCATGACATTAAAAAAAAAAGGCGTCCACATGATTCGAAAGCATTTGCCAACGGATTCGTAAATATAATGGTTTTAAAAAAGAGCGAGAACCAGTTTATGAAATATGTCGAAATCACTTCGGAACCTGCCGAACGGCCTGAAAATTTGTATCAACGTGTGGTAGCCCATTTGCAAGACAATTTATTGCGACAATGTTCAAAACCTCTTCATGACGGACAAACTCCTGCTACGAATGAAATCATGATACCGACTGTTGAACGTTTAGCTGTTTTGAAATGGATGGAATACATCCCGGTTTCCCGCACTTGTCAAAAGAACGTTCGCATTCGATTTACGCATGACACTAAAAGATATGCAGCAAACACTTAAGGAAGTTTTCAAGTTCTAGCAATCCTGGTAAATTGTATAATATATATGCAAAGCAGCCAATAGTCGCCAGTATGTTCTACAGCCGAAAAACGAGATATTGCTAAATCATTTCGAATTGACACAATCTATAATCTTGAAGATTATGTGGATCCTGTTGACGTACAGGACAGTGAGTCAGCATGACAAGACGATGAGGCTATTAAATCGCCAGAGTGGCGACGCCCACATTTGACGTCTTTTATGGGCATTACCATGTTAGTTTAACATGTGACTCGGGTGCCAGGTCTTCCTTTATAAAGCACATCGTGGCAAAGCAAATCAAAGCACCTATACTTCCAACTAACACTCTTCAAGTCAGGCTGATGGAAAATCTCCCTTAAAGATTGTTGGCAAAATTCATATTGGATTAAGGCGTGGTGACATTCAGAACTCGCTGTAGAAGATTTAGATGCCGACATTCTGGCCCGCATGCCATTCATGAAACAAAATAATATAATTTTGGAGAAACCTAATGATGCAATACGCATAGGCAATCAAGTTACTATTTTCCTAAAACTGCCGTCCGTTCAGCGACTGTTCGGCGTACTGATTTTTTTCTGTTCCGTGCCTGCATCGCCATGTTCTACATCCTGGTGAATTTCTTGAGCTTTCAGTACCACCTGACCTCACTGAGTCTATCGAATCGACCAACTAAACTTAGAACTCCTGGCAAAGGCAAGAAAACGCCTGTCAGAGGAAGAAAATTAAGAAAATATTCGATCCGATTCAACGTGGCCGTCATATTTCCAAGGTAATTGTTGGTAAAGTCTGCATACCTAATAACAGTATGACAGTATCATATCAATTAAAAAGAATCAAAATATTGCACAGGTTTGCCTGAAGATGCTAATGTGACCGTTGAATATATCTCTTATTTTTTCACAGTGGCGTTACATTATTTAGACTGATATGACTAAACAATTTTTTTAACTCCATTCGCCAGAGAATTATTTAGGTGTCGTCACCCCATTTAAAGGAATACAACGTATTCAGACGCGATATGCAATGGGAGTGCCCAGTTCCACTGAAATTTTAGATGAGTTGATATTTGGCCAATTCATTCATAAAGGCTTTGTTTTGAAGATAGCGGACGATCTATATATCATGTCAGCGGTTCCAACGTGTCGGATCTTATACAGAATTGGGAAATGGTGTAAAACTGTATGCATTAAGTCTACCACTGCGATGTTCAATATGTTGGCGAAAATCAAAAAGCGTTGCGTACTCGTCTAAGCCGTCATCGCTTTGACATACTTCATAAAAAAGACAGACCAATCGCGAATCATTTCAATTCAACCAGTCATTCCATTGAAGATCTTCTTGTTATGCAAATAGAAAAGGTTTCTGTATCTACAACGATCAAACCAAAAACCAAGCCATTGCAAAGGGAGAGTTTCTGGATAGACCAATTAAAAACAGTTGTACCTAACGGCCTAAATATATAGCATGACAATCAGATTATACCTTGCGTTGCCACCTACTAAAATTTTAACAGATTCCAGACCTTGTATTTAAGCTCAAAAGATAGCTTGCCAGGCAAGGTAATATACGCCCACTGGCAGCTTTGATTGTAAATAAAAATATTTGGCAGTACAGTTACAATTACCAGTATGAAATATTCATACGCTTCTTTTGAACTTTTACTAAATTATATTACCAAGGTTCATTAAAATCTGTCAAGAATTGGGCCTTCTAGAGTGTTTACAGGCTAAAACTTGAACGCGTTTTTAATAACAGGTGCAATATTTTTCGATTTTTCTTATTTTCGTTAGGGTTCATCTTTGGGTATTACATGCACTCACACCAAGTTATTAATGACATTCTCATCATGCCTATAGAAACAGTTTTTACATCACTTAGCATCAAAACTAAGCTTAGACGTCTACAACGCGTAAGTTACTGGATCGATCAACTACAGACTGTGAGGCCAAATGGACTCAACATTCAACACGATAACCAAATAATACATTTTATAACGACATTTGATTCTACAGCAACCAAAGCCTCCATAATAGTCAAACGCCATTACTCGGAACTTCAGAACAAATTTCCCTATGTATACACAAAACGTTTGGTTGTAGCTTACAAAAGAAATTAAAATCTTAGCAATTTCCTCTTTCACGGTAGGTAGACTTGAACCATTGAACAATGCCCTTTCATCCTAGGAGCAGATTTTCTTCATATAAATGTATCATGTTATATCAATAGATTAATCGATTTCTACGTTAGATTTCAGGGAATACTTATTTCAGGACTGGTGCCATGGCTATATACAGTATATTATATAACATGCAGTGTATTTTTGTGTGTGTGTCTTTTCAACTAAAATCATACTAATGACTAACTAATTTTGACATAATTAATAGACTTATCTGTTGCTCTGTGACTTAGGCCAGTGCTTTCATTGAGACTCACCTCAATACACCCTAACACCAAGTTTCGTCCAAATCCATCAAAAATTGTGCCTTCTAGAGTGTTTACGAGCTACTAATTGAACGCATTTCCAAGAACAAGGGCAATAACACATACCAATTATTTCTGATTTACAATAGGGTTCATCCTTCGGTGATAACAAACACTCATAACAGGTTTCTTCAAAATCTGTTAATAATGGAACCTTTTAGAGCGTTTACGAGCCAAAAATTGAACGCGTTTTCAAGAACAAGGGCAATAACTCATATTAATTATTTTTCGATTTTTCGGATTTTCAACAGGTTTCATCCTTGGGTGATTACTAACACTCATACCAAGTTTCATCTAAATCTGCTACAAATTGAACGCATTTTCAAGAACAAGGGCAATAACTCATACTAATTATTTTTCTATCTTAATGATTATAAATAGGGTTCATCCTTGTGTGATAACAAACACTCACACCAAGTTTCATCAAAATCCGTCAAGAATTGCGCCTTCTAGAGTGTTTTCACCATAAGGCTTCATCCTTGGGTGATTTCAAACAACCATACCAAGTTTCGTCTAAACCAATCATGAATTGTGCCTTATAGAGTGTTTACGTGCGGAGAGGGTGACGACAATCTATCAAGCTTTTCTTCGTGGAAGAAGTCACAAAAAGATTGTCAAATCTTCGTAGAGTATATCCCCATCTCTCTCAGGGAACTCGTCCGTCTAAAAAAGTGACAAGGCTTATACGTAACTACCATGTTATTACTTTTTGTTTGCTTCAATAAGTCGTGATGATGTCCTCGTCGTACCCCAAAAGGTAGTTTTAAGTGCCAGTCGTTCCTCGTCATATACTTTGCTTTGGATTCTGACAAAGAAATCACGTCCACAACAACAAGCTTCATCCAATGCACCTCATTACCAGAGGTGCCTACTAACCTTCTTGATTTTACAACTGTTACAAACTACTCAAGGCACTGACTTAACTTTTCGTTTGTCATATTTTGTCGAACGTCAAAAATATTTGTTTTTAGACTCATTTTCGTCCTTTATCAAAGGTTTGATTCTTTCGAATGAGAAGACAGACACACTTTTAAAAGCACTGCTTAAAACTGATCTTAAAACCAAAAACTGATCTTAAAACCAGACATGCTATTATGCGTTTTGATGGTGCATCTGGCTTTCAAGCGCTCTTTAAAAGTCCGCTACTCTCCCAGAATAACCTTCGTTTAGAAGTTGGCAGTTTGAAAAGTGTTAACAAGAATTCAGATGCGGAAAATGCCATTCAAGAACTAGAAACTGATTTGAGAAAAGTTTTTTTCCGACGGTTGTTCTATAACCTCCTGTCAATTAGCCACTGTTGTCGCCACGTTAGATGGTCGTATTCGCAACCTTGGATTTTCTCCTCCCGGAATACTTTTCCTGCGTGATTTGATAACAGGAGACGATGCGTTGTCAGATGCTCAATCCTATATCGCAAGCAGAATCACGTGCCTAGTGCTGAATCTAAATGTTCCAAGAAGCGTATTCAAGCTACCATAAGCGTGACACCCGGAGATCTTGTGTTCCTCAAATCTGACGGGAGTAGACATACAGCGCGAGATATATATAGTAGTGTGACTTAGATGATAAAGAATTTATTACTGTCCATAAATTCTGCTTTGCTCCCAGCTCCGTACAAAACTCTATGATGTGAAACTCACCGAGATCTTACCCTTCACTACTTATATGCCTAATTGAGAACACATTGATATAGATTCAAGTGATAGTCAGGTTTTTAGTGGGCAAGATACTGAGTCAGACTATGATATTATACCCGATCGCTTCGATTTTGACGTTGAGCCACCTAGTCGTCATCAGATCACTCGCCCACCACCTGCTTGGTTACACTAAGGACAATGAGATGTAACATAGACTTAATTTCTGTTTCCTATGCGTATACTGAATATTTATCATATTATATATTTTAAGGCAGTGTAGGGGGTGTAAATGGATGCATTGGGCCCATCATTTCTTGTTTTTCTCAAAGATTGTCTGAAATAGCTCTCCATAAAATATACTTGTGTCTTCGATTGTTCTCCATATTATTACGTTCTGCATTCCTACCTTACTTCCGGTTTTGATTAAAGTTTATGGACTCAACTAAAACATTTTATGGAAATGACTACAACATTTTATGAAAATGATTGTATTTAGTCCGGGCTATATTTCGAAATCTTCTAGTCCATAATATTTTTCGAAATCTTTTCTCTCTGCTCTCCCTCTCTCTCTCTCTCTCTCTCTCTCTCTCTCTCTCTCTCTCTTTTTGGGTTTTTGCAAGCCTATTTTTTTAGTAATTTTTGGACTAGATTTTGAATTTGATGTCTTTGGTGAGATGATGAGAGACTTAAAGGCGGAAGGATAATTCTAAAAACAGTCGTTTTGTGATCTGCCTAACTCTACGGATGAGTATAGCCAGTAGTGGACTACTTTCAATTTGACTAGCTCAGAATGTTCATTGTCATCATATATTGAATTTTTTTAGGAGACATTAAGTATTGGTCAGGCTTTCAACGAGATTTCTGGAAAACAGTTGTAGAAGGTTGAATTTCGTGTTTAAACAGGGGAAGAGATGGCAAATGAATTAGTGGAGTGAATCCTTATGTTGTTTTCACACTCAGCAAAGTTATCCTCAATTCTTTAATGTCCAAAGAACTGTCGCCGTACTCAGTTACGAGTTGTTATCGACCATATTAGTCGACCGGCAACAAATAATTTGTTGATATTTCAAAGGTAACTGAACAAATGTAGGTTACTAAGGGGTAAATAATGTTAGCTACACATGTGATTAGTAACGAATTAAGATTAAGATAAATGGCTTTATTTGGATACCGCGATTTACTAGATTTAACAGTTGTTTTCTTCATTGCGAAATTGTTTGAAAACATCTTGTCCTCGTAGATCGTTAAACATTGTCAATTTTTCGGCTTGTAACTAACTGCCATGCAACATTGAAAAGCAGTTTGCAACAATTCAAGGACAAAATATCAAAAAGGTTTTTATACGCCCACATGAATATGTGGTCGTATATTGTCGTCGCCCCTGTCCGTCGGTCCGTCCGTCCGTCCGTCCGTCAACATTTCTTGTGAGCACTATAGAGACTACAGTTTTATCG
>NW_008706746.1:5376628-5458422 GCF_000327385.1 Lottia gigantea
TATGACGCATTTTCGATGAACGGTTTTTGAGTTATTGCCCTTGAATTTGTTAAAACGCTTCAAAATTTGTTAAAAATAGTTCGTGAGCAGGATTGAGGCTACAGTTTTCAACCGATTCTGATGAAACTTCGTGTGATCATTGGAATTGATAAGATCTCGGACAAGTTCTAACTTGACGCATTTTCGATGAACGGTTTTTGAGTTATTGCCCTTGACTTTGTAAAAACACGTCAAAATTTGTTAAAAATAGTTTGTGAGCAGGATTGAAGCTACAGTTTTCAACCGATTCTGATAAAACTTGGTGTGATCATTGGAATTGATAAGATCTCGGACAAGTTCTAACTTGACGCATTTTCGATGAACGGTTTTTGAGTTATTGCCCTTGACTTTGTTAAAAAGTGTTGAAATTTGTTAAAAATAGTTCGCGAGCAGGATTGAAGCTACAGTTTTCAACCGATTCTAATGAAACTTGGTGTGATCATTGGAATTGATAAGATCTCGGACAAGTTCTAACTTGACGCATTTTCGATGAACGGTTTTTGAGTTATTGCCCTTGACTTTGTAAAAACGCGTCAAAATTTGTTAAAAATAGTTCGTGAGCAGGATTGAAGCTACAGTTTTCAACCGTTTCTGATGAAACTTGGTGTGATCATTGGAATTGATAAGATCTCGGACAAGTTCTAACTTGACGCATTTTCGATGAACGGGTTTGAGTTATTGCCCTTGACTTTGTTAAAATGCGTCGAAATTTGCTAAAAATAGTTTGTGAGCAGGATTGACGCTACAGTTTTCAACCGATTCTGATGAAACTTGTTGTGATCATTGGAATTGATAAGATCTGGGACAAGTTCTAACTTGATGCAATTTTGATGAACGGTTTTCGAGTTATTGCCCTTGACTTTGTAAAAACGCGTCAAAATTTGTTTGTGAGCACAATAGAAGCTATACTTTTCAACCGATTCTGATGAAACTTGTTGTGATCATTGAAATTGATAAGATCTCGGACAAATTCTAACTTGACGCATTTTCGATGAACAGTTTTTGAGTTATTGCCCTTGACTTTGTTAAAAAGTGTTGAAATTTGTTAAAAATAGTTCGCGAGCAGGATTGAAGCTACAGTTTTCAACCGATTCTAATGAAACTTGGTGTGATCATTGGAATTGATAAGATCTCGGACAAGTTCTAACTTGACGCATTTTCGATGAACGGTTTTTGAGTTATTGCCCTTGACTTTGTAAAAACGCGTCAAAATTTGTTACAAATAGTTCGTGAGCAGGATTGGAGCTACAGTTTTCAACCGTTTCTGATGAAACTTGGTGTGATCATTGGAATTGATAAGATCTCGAACAAGTTCTAACTTGACGCATTTTCGATGAAAGGTTTTTGAGTTATTGCCCTTGACTTTGTTAAAATGCGTCGAAATTTGCTAAAAATAGTTTGTGAGCAGGATTGACGCTACAGTTTTCAACCGATTCTGATGAAACTTGTTGTGATCATTGGAATTGATAAGATCTGGGACAGGTTCTAACTTGATGCAATTTTGATGAACGGTTTTCGAGTTATTGCCCTTGACTTTGTAAAAACGCGTCAAAATTTGTTCGTGAGCACAATAGAAGCTATAGTTTTCAACCGATTCTGATGAAACTTGGTGTGATCATTGAAATTGATAAGATCTCGGACAAGTTCTAACTTGACGCATTTTCGATGAAATGTTTTTGAGTTAATGCCATTAACTTACGAAAAAACGAGTTAAAATTTGTTTGTGAGCACAATTTAAGCTACAGTTTTCAACCGATTCTGATGAAACTTGGTGTGATCATTGGAATTGATAAGATCTCGGACAAGTTCTAACAAGAGATATTCTTGATGAACATTTTTTTAGTTATTGCCCTTGACTTTGTAAACACGCGTCAAAAGTTTTTATTTGCCCTTGATTAGAGCTGTGTGATTTAATTGTTTGTTGTATTTGGGTTATTGATATTGATTTTAAAAAATTTTGTGGAATTATTCAGCATGAATAATTTCTTCAATATGAGAAAATTCGTACTTTAGTCACTAAAGACTGTTATATTATTTCTGACAGCTGCCAGTGGGCGTATGTTACCTTGCAACGCAAGCTATCTTTATAACTAAAGAGAACAGTGATTGACACAAAAACTCATACATACTATATGTATCCGGAGTGATTAGGTTCTTGAATGAATTGAACAGGGGCGCAGGATTGGGTTGCGAGAGAGGTGCGTTCGAACCTCTGAAATCATGAAGTTTTCAATTTTCCCTCCTTTTCGTAACTAAACATATTTTCTTCAAAGGGTCTTGCGAATTTTGAAAGCGACCTCAATGAGACAAGGTCCTAATCCGCGGTATATTACGATTATGAAGCTGATGTTATTGTTATTTTATTCAATTGATCTTGTTTGATGTAATGAACTGTCAAATCTAATGAATACCATAATAATATATCACATCGCTATGAATAGTGTAATTAGATGTGTATAGGGCGGATGGAAATTTTGTAAATGTTGTTGATAAACTTTGATTTTGAGCTACAATTACATGTTTATTCTTGCGCAACACCTTATGTTATTCTGTACATAATGGTATCGTTTGGTGGGCAAATAATGCTCATTCCCTGAGGACACTATATAGCCTGTCCCATTGCCAATATTTAATGTCTGAATAAGCGTTTTATTCTTTATAACCGCCATCTGTTATCAGTTTAGTGCAAGGTGATGCTTAAACGATCGCTCGTATCAAATTGTT
Source organism: Lottia gigantea (assembly GCF_000327385.1). Lineage (NCBI taxonomy): Eukaryota > Metazoa > Mollusca > Gastropoda > Lottiidae > Lottia > Lottia gigantea. The sequence continues at coordinate 5,379,392 of NW_008706746.1, forward strand.
TCCGACAAAAAGCAGAAGAGAGTAAATCGCTGTATAGTGTGAAATATATATGGATGGATGAAAATAGTTTCATTTTATCAAAATATCTTACACTGTACAAAATTTACCGTATTTATTTTTTTCAATGAAAACAGGGATACAATAATGAAAGGGTTTTGTTTTTGTTAGAATATTGCAGTCAGTTTGCATATACATCATGGGGTAATCTGCAAGTTTCGGACTCCAAATCAGTTATGATATTTCGTGCAATAAACAAATAGTATTCACTTTAATATTGTCAAAATAAAAAAAAATCAATAATTTCAATTAAAATTTATTAATAATATTAATTTGGTTTAACATACTTAACATACGACATTGAAAAATTTATAATACACAATGAAATACCATCTACTTGTTAAAATTAAAAAAAAAATTGTTTCAAATCACATCTTTATTTGGCATACTGATCAAATGTCAAGTCATATTTCCATTAATTTTTGGATCTTGTTATTTGAAAATACATATCGTAATTTCTACGATGTTTTCCCAACAATTCATTATCAATTTTTGAATTAATGCCACGGAAATATTATCACTGGATTCCAAAAATTATTTCAAATGAGAAGTATTATATATTTCTGTAGTATATCATAGTTATTAGTAACAAATAATAATGTTCAATTGAAATAGTTATCATATCAAATAGCTCTACTGGCTATCTGCAAACGATGAACATCCATCATGGTACTTTCCGAACTGAACGAAGCTTACCCTGAAATGTGAACATGTTTATCATTAGACGTATGGTCGAAATTCCAGTAACTTAGTCGTTGGTGCATTGGACAATTTTTTTTCTAAAAGTATAATCTTAAAAACAGCAGCTTATAACTGGAATCCAATCAACCGACTTCCTCACAAACAATAATGTGTTCAATGCATTCACAGCCGACGGGATTAGTTCGCAAATTCTTTTATCGTCTGCAATACAGAGCGTCATCATCCAATCAGATTCCTTTCTTTCTAAATGCATGATCCGCTCGTGATTAGCGGAAAACAACCGCCTGAAGCTGTTTTGTCTCTTTTTGTGCCCACAGCCGGTAAGCGAATTTCTTGACAAGTCTCCAGTCGGCGACAAAAATAGTCGACGAAGACCATTCGTGTGCCAGCACCCAATGACATGCAATAAGCGGGCCCTCTAGTTGGAAACATGTCTCTGTTAAACAGTCAGCACTGTGTTCCGTAACATACATTGTTGTTAACGACATTGGCGTCAGATAAACAGATATTATAGGTAAATAATTCTATGATACTTACAAACAGCATTCCCATTTGGTTGTAATAGCAGCAAGAACACATTCACCATTTTGCCATTTGCTTGATTTACATGCCTCATCTCTACAGAAGTCATCACAATTTGGTAATGGATGCTTGTCACAAAGACAATAAATTGAGCTTACTGTCAACAATACAACAACACAAACTGCTATCAGCTTCTGCAAAAATTATAAGGATTGCATTTAGTCACAAAAAATATAACCACATCATAGGGCTTCGGTACCAGAGACAAGATGATGAAACGTGATGCATGTGTGTACATTGGAGGTGTGTACATAAGCGGTCAGAATAAAGAGCCAACGAAAAAATGACACATACAATTACCAAAAACCACTGATCAGTGTAACAATAAGTCATATGACACAAATCATAAATATTTCAAAGGGTCTTTTATGGTCAAATAAAGTTGGTTTGATTGTGTATAATATAAGAATATCATTTGTAACCTGCAAAAATGATAAGGATTGCATTTAGAAACAAAAAATATAACCACATCATAGGGCATCGGTACCAGAGACGAGATGATGAAACGTGATGCATGTGTGTACATTGGAGGTGATAAGCGGTCAGAAAAAATAAAAAATGACACATACAATTACCAAAAACCACTGATCAGTGTAACAATAAGTCATATGACACAAATCATAAATATTTCAAAGGGTCTTTTATGGTCAAATAAAGTTGGTTTGATTGTGTATAATATAAGAATATCATTTGTAACCTGACATGTTCATAATATAATTTCTTATGATTAAAGATGGCTTGCCATGCAACATTGCTGGCAGAAATGATAAAACAGTCTATAGTTACTGAAGTGCAGATTTTCTCATATAAAAGAAATTTTTTTAAAATGAATATCAATAACCAATTGGCAAATACATCAAATTATTAAATCACACAGCTCTGATATCAAGGGAAAAAAATTGTATTGTAGCCTGTAGAGTGAGCATGCGTTGCACAATATAGATAATAGAGTGAAACGTAAAGTCAGACACGATATTTCGGTGAATAATTATCCGATCATCACGAAAATCAATAGGGATCATCTTCATAATGACATTGACACACAAAATAAAAATCAAAAGAATCTGTAAAGAATTGTAGCCTGTAGAGTGAGCAAGAGTTGCACAATATAGCTAATAGAGAAAAACGTCAAGTCAGACACGATATTTCGGTGAAAAATTATCCGATCATCACGAAAATCAATAGGGATCTTTTCATAATGACATTGACACACAAAATAAAAATCAAAAGAATCTGTAAAGAATTGTAGCCTGTAGAGTGAGCACGGGTTGCACAATATAGCTAATAGAGTAAAACGTCAAGTCAGACACGATATTTCGGTGAAAAATTATCCGATCATCACGAAAATCGATAGGGATCATCTTCATAATGACATTGACACACAAAATCAAAAGAATCTGTAAAGAATTGTAGCCTGTGGAGTGAGCATGAGCCAAATGTGAACCGACGAACGGACGGACCGACAGGGTGATGACAATATACGCCCATCTTATGTGTGGGCGTATAAAAATATACGGTCTACGTGATTAACAACATGTGCGTAATTTGTATAATGTTTTGTATTTGAATGTAAGTTTCCATGTTATAATTTAATGTCTTTGAAAATTTTTACCATTGTATACTGCATGGTATTCTGTCTTCGTTGGCACGGAATCAAAAGAAATCAAGTTAAGCTATCTTTCGTGAATCTTTGACAGAAAATAATAATAATAATAGGCCTACCATTGAAGGTATAAAAAAACACAAGAAGCAGATTGATAATAAAAATCCAACCACCCATTCACACTATGAATTTTGGTTAAGCTAATATTTTGGAAATTAGATTTTCATAATGTTAAAGAGCATAATTATAATAATAATAAAAATGAAAATAATATTGAAAATAATAAGCCTAATCATTTGCAATTGTAATTGTAATCTAAAATTAAGACTCTCTGCTTTAAGTTGAAATTCTATACTCTGTATTTGATCAAATGAATGCATATATTAACTATGAAAAATACTTTTTAGTGTTATAATAGTTTGACTCTATCATTGACGTTTTATAAGACATTTATTAGACAACAATACTCAAGACAACCCTACTTATTTATCTTAGTTCGATTCGACCACTACTGAGTTATATAATGTGGTTAGACGTAAGATAATAACATTGACATTACTGAGTTATATAATGTGGTTAGACGTAAGATAATAACATTGACATTACTGAGTTATATAATGTGGTTAGACGTAAGATAATAACATTGACTTTACTGAGTTATATAATGTGGTTAGACGTAAGATAATAACATTGACATTACTGAGTTATATAATGTGGTTAGACGTAAGATAATAACATTGACATTACTGAGTTATATAATGTGGTTAGACGTAAGATAATAACATTGACATTACTGAGTTATATAATGTGGTTAGACGTAAGATAATAACATTGACTTTACTGAGTTATATAATGTGGTTAGACGTAAGATAATAACATTGACATTACTGAGTTATATAATGTGGTTAGACGTAAGATAATAACATTGACTTTACTGAGTTATATAATTTGGTTAGACGTAAGATAATAACATTGACATTACTGAGTTATATAATGTGGTTAGACGTAAGATAATAACATTGACATTACTGAGTTATATAATTTGGTTAGACGTAAGATAATAACATTGACATTACTGAGTTATATAATGTGGTTAGACGTAAGATAATAACATTGACATTACTGAGTTATATAATTTGGTTAGACGTAAGATAATAAACGTAAGATAATAACATTGACTTTACTGAGTTATATAATTTGGTTAGACGTAAGATAATAACATTGACATTACTGAGTTATATAATGTGGTTAGACGTAAGATAATAACATTGACATTACTGAGTTATATAATTTGGTTAGACGTAAGATAATAACATTGACTTTACTGAGTTATATAATTTGGTTAAACGTAAGATAATAACATTGACATTACTGAGTTATATAATGTGGTTAGACGTAAGATAATAACATTGACTTTACTGAGTTATATAATTTGGTTAGACTTAAGATAATAACATTGACATTACTGAGTTATATAATGTGGTTAGACGTAAGATAATAACATTGACTTTACTGAGTTATATAATTTGGTTAGACGTAAGATAATAACATTGACATTACTGAGTTATATAATGTGGTTAGACGTTATATAATTTGATTTGAAATAACACAACAATATTGAAATTTGGTAAAACGGAAGACAATAATATTGACATTACTTCGTTATACGAAAGGCGACAATAATGACATTACTGGGCTATCTAATTTAGTTTGACGTAAGACAACAACATAATTTGGTTTTACGTAAGAAAACAATATTAGAATACTGGGTGATAAAATTTGGTTAGACGTAAGAGAAGAACATAATATTTACCACAACAATATTGACATTACTGAGTTGGATAAATTAGTTTGGCGTAAGACAACAATAATGATACTACTGAGATATATAATTTGGTTTGACGTTAGATTACAATACTGAAAAACTATGCCAGTACAAATCAAAAGTTGTGTCTTGTGTCGAAGGTCCGAATCCCAATAATGATAAAAACAATTTTAAAAATTTTCAACCTGAAAGTCTTGATTGAGAATTTCAAAATGAATACTTACATTCATTTTAATCGATCGGGATTCTATAGTTCAGTGATAAATTCTTCAGTAGGCCTACTGCAAGCGTCTGGTTGCTTTTCATAGATTTAAATATGTAAATATGATGTAAAGGCCATATGATTTGATAAAAAAAATTGACAAACTCCGCCCCTTTATTAAAGATAGGTTCTACAGTCACAATTTATCCTTACTGGGACGTCCCAAGTTCAATTAAGGCTAAGAAAGTTTTTTTTAATAATTAGTTAGATTCAGATCAGGGGCCATATTCTCCAAAAATTAACTTAAATAAAATCCAGATTTTAAGAAATACAGTAATCTGATTGGATAACAAAACCAATCAGATGACTGGAACACTAAAATCATCTTAAGTTAAGTTTTAGAGAATAAGCACCCAGAACAATTAAAATTTAAAAAAAAAAAGCCCAAAACAGACGCACTATATTAAACTCACTCACTAAAACAAAAAACTTCAGAAAAACTACAATAAAAGTACATGTACATGTATATTATTGTTTTTATTTCAAAATTACTGTTCATATATCATAGCGAATTTCCATTTGATATTTTTACCAGCTCATATATGTTTCGTTTCATCATGTAAATATTTCACAATCATCCTTTCATGTGTTACGTGTACCTATGTACCTACATCAATGTCAATTTAAAGTTCTTTTTTTCTTAATGGGAAACTGTCTGTAATGACATGACCCAAAATATCTTTCCACGGATTTTAGTCAACTAAACCAATATTAACGGGTCAACCAGAAACAATCGAACGAAATAAAAACAAAATAGTTATCTTATAGTGCGATTAGTTAACTTAACTTTTCCAATATGCCACTGTTAGCAATTTTTTGCGTCTTCGGGAAGTTGAAACTGCGGAAATCACTAAAAAACTTGGTTGCTTTATAATGTACTGGGTATGAAAATTAAAAGTATCTTTAAGGTGAAAAAAATCAAAATTTCGCCTGGAGATGCTTTTGATGCTCATGTTTATTTTATGTTATGTTACAATTTTACAAACGAATACAATTTTTCCAACGCTTGTACTAGACTGAAATGTCTTGACTTCGTCCTTTAACTTTACATATTTTACTATGGTACTCATAATGTGCATTTCCTAGTATGTATATTTGTTAAAGGTGTATTTGCATTTTAACTACATTGATTCAAAACAATACACACAAATGTCAAATCTTATTAGAAACTTTCTTATTACCTGTATTAATATATATGATAAAATACGTGTCTATGATATTTAAACCAACATCTTTAACGATTTTACAAGGAAAATTGTTTTAAAGATAATAACAACTCGAGGGGAAGTACATGATATTGATTTTGAATATTCAACCTTAATATCAACCTTCAAAGTTAGCAGTCGCAAAACGCATGGCGCGATCACAATTTCATAGTGTCATTGGAATTAACCACTCTCAGTTAATTTATATTATATAAAAAAAAAATTATTGGTAAAAAAAAGTGTAATTAATTGTAATTAAATGAAAACTTATTTTCCAAATTGGTTCACATGGCAACATCTACGACAATTAGAAACTTTATTAACACTTATAATATGATACTGTTTTGGATGATATCACATTGTTTATATGATAAATACAATCCATCATGTTAGGCTTCAATATTGTTCAGTAGTAAAACAATCTACGTAAATATAATGGCAATAAAATACGTCTTTAACCGTTTTATACAGCTAACCATCCTTAAACTGATTCAAATAAACCTGTGGTCGTGTTTCAAAAATTTGTTTAATTTAACCAAAAAAGTGCCTCATTAAATAACATAATACATTTATGAGTGTAATAATATTTTGTGACTATCCATAATTGAAATATTTCACTGGTGATTTTTTTTTTGAATAAATCACTTAAATATTTAAGAATGTCTTTGAAGTTAAATTTTTTGATACTTTGTAATGTCATACAGCATATCAAAGATAGCTTGCCAGGCAAGGTAATATACGCCCACTGGCAGCTTTGATTTTGAACATAAATATTTAGCAGTACAGTAACAATCACTAGTATGAAATATTCAACCTTAAGTCATACACTTCTTTTAAACTCTTTAGGGAGATACTGAGTAATATTGAGTATGAGTTATTGAAAACGTGTTCAATCTTTAGCTCGTGAAAACTCTAGAAGACAAATATTCAATCTTCATAGCGGTAATGAATAATAAACCAATTTTTTCAAAATTCGGCAAGAATCATGCCTTCTAGAGTTTTTATGAGCTACAAATTGAACGAGTTTTCAAGATCAAGGGCAATAACTCATACTAAATATTTTTTCGATTTTCCCCTTTTCAATAGGCTTTATCCATGGGTGATAACAAACACTCAAGCCAAATTTCGTTAAAAATCCGTCAAGAATTGTGTCTTCTAGAGTGTTTACAAACTACAAATTGATCGCGTTTTCAAGAATAAGGGCAATAACTCATACTAAATATTTTTCAGTTTTTCTGATTTTCGATAGGGTTTATCCTTGGGCGATAACCAACACTCATGCCAAGTTTCGTCAAAATCCGTCAAGAATTGTGCCTTCTTGAGTGTTTACGAACTAAAAATTGAACGCGTTTTCAAGAACAAGTGCAATAACTAATACTAAATATTTTTCAATTTTTCCGATTTTCGTTAGGGTTTATCCTTGAGTGATTACAAACACTCACACCAAGTTTCGTCAAAATCCATCAAGAATTGTGCCTTCTTGAGTGTTTACAAGCTAAAATTGAACGCGTTTCAAGAACAAGGGCAATAACTCATACTAAATATTTTTGCAGTTTTTCTGATTTTCGATAGGGTTTATCCTTGGGCGATAACGAACACTCATACCAAATTTCATCAAAGTCCGTCATGAATTCTAGAGTGTTTACGTGGGCGTATAAAAATGAGTAAGCAATAAAACTCAAATGTTAAAAGTTCAAAAAACCGCAGCATTTTGGGCTGTAAGGAAATTTCCAGGCCTTAATTCATCGAAATTGAATTGAATGTGTTTTCAATCAAAAGGAAAACCCAAAGGTTTGGGTGGGACAATTTAACTGAAAACCGAAAGTCCAATGATATAAATGATAGCAAGGATATATCATTATTTAGGTCATTATTTAGAAGACATCGCTTGCAATGTAAAGGGCAGCAACTCTTGTTTTCGGTATCAATTAACTTAACCTCTATCATGCGTAAAATTTCAGGTATTTTTAGAAACTGATATGTTATCAAATATTGTGGCTTACAAAGACATGATAAAAAAATGCTTCAAATATGCTACATTTTTTATTGTAACGTATTCTGTAGTGAAGCAGAATAGAGGCTGGAACAAATTGAAACATTCAGTGTTTCAAAAATAAATGCACAGACTGATGCAATCCACATTACTATTTAGACCAAATACTTGTTTAATATTGAAAGTAACCTCAACATTAATCCACTTCTCTAAAGATATTTATACTTGAACTCTTCCATTTCCAGAGGTGTTGTTCAAAAAGTAAAGTTTGTTTATATACATTACAAATTTACAATAACAAAATATTTTCACTGTTAAAATGTGTGCTCATAACATCAACTGAAGAGGATACAGACATTGAAATATAACATGTTTCAGATTCTGTCTTAATATTGATAATTATAATATATAAATATTAAAGCCAAACACACAAGACAAACTCTGAAGATGAATTTAGTAATTTCCAACTGTGAGATAAAAGTCAGTCAAACATTAAGTATTAGATATAATTGCAATTTACAGCCATATCAACATCCCTGAAGAAGTTCAAACCATACATGTCTGATAGAACCAATAAAAATAATCATTTAAAGATCTATGGTGGATTTAAATAAAGATTAAATAAATCATTATTTATAATTTTATCTCTGTTGATATACACAGAAAGATAGAATATTGGTGTTAAAATCAAAAATAAAAGCCGGTTCTGTCTATGTCTGCATGACCTAGAACTGAAAATTAATTTTGGTATAAACGCATTATATCTAAAAAAAAAAATAAAAAAACTTTTAAAATACACTAGAAAATGTACACAAAAATTTACAATTCAAAAAAAAATTTCCAGTTTCATTCTCAAAATGAAATGAACTGAAGTCCTTTCAAACTTTAGGGCTAGAGACAGGGGTTGCTATATTGTATAATAGGGTTTGTGAAACTGGTACTCTTATTTTCAACCAGTATAACAGAACAACAAAAGGAGCATCATTCTAGAAAAAAAATTCAATAAATTCCAGTTGTCAGAAAATGTACAAGAGTAGTGATTTTCTAATCAAATTTTCACTTCACCCTAAGATCTAAATATATATAGTGCTTTGACTTAACCCAAAGCTACTCATAAAGGATAAATGACTCTTGAGAAAAGCCTTATATGTAGTATAAATATACAATTTTCAAATAATAATAATAGATAAACTCTAAGATCTATTGAATATTTAATATTAAACTTCTTATTTACTTTCTTTATAAAACCATAACAAATCATTATAAATTGAAAAATATTTTTGATCAATCTTTCAAAATGTTATTTGCAAAATATATTTCACTTTTTTATATACATTTAACATCAACCATGTCAAAACTACTGATATAGAATAATTTTACACACATAAAAATAACAGAAATAATATCTATCAAAACACTCTTTTATTCAGAACAGTTTTCACCCTTTTGTTAAACACACAGGTTAATTTATTTTTCATTTTTTCACTTTTGTTGAATTTGCAAAACATATTTTAAAAACATATTGAAGTTTATATTATTTTGCTTGGTACTGAATAATAACATTTTGTTTTGAGTTTAAATTATATACATTTTTTGTTATTTCCACCGAGAATCAAATTAAAATTCAGATTATCATTCGGAAATATATACTATGAGAAGATATTGCCAGTCGTGTTATATAAACTATAATACATAAAAAAAAAATATAACAAAAGATAATTATAATATGGCATTTTGTGTGTCGAAATACTCAAGCATTTACCTGTTTACTGATAGCAATAACTTTAGTACAACATATTTTAGTCAAAGTATACCCTTTTTAGACATTCCAAACTCACAGTTTCAGTTGATATTGTATGGTGCTGTTTATGGAGGGTGGTATAAGACTAATTTTACTGATAAATAAAATATATAACAGGTTTTCTTTATATAAGAAAACTAGCTGGCTTCTACTAAATTTTCACCACAAGTTTTCCAGCCATATTTACACTGATAGTTTGTATATTTCAGTTTATATCACAAAGAGTCAATTAGAAAAACACAATTCAAAAAGGTGAATCTGGTGGCATATCATTATCTTTTATTTCAACAACTTCACCATTTAAATCTTTACGACAAATAGGACATGTGCCATGCTGAAAGATATAGAAATGTATATAAGCATTGGCATTTTTGCATATTGCATTGTAAACTAATGATGAAATAGATTTTTATACATAAACATAGGCTTGCGGCAAGTCTCGCAAGCGAAAACGCCCACAAGCAGCTTGATAAAGAGCAAGTGAACTGTAAAACAAACTCTATATCGTAGCCTGTAGAGTCAGCACGAGCCAAAAAAGTGAAAAAACGCGATATCAGAGTTTTATGCGATATCTCTCAAGAAAATCATCGGATCCTCACCAAATTCAATAGTGCACATCTTCATAATGATATTGACACACATACAAACAATCAAAAGAATCCTTGGAGAATTGTAGTCTTTAGGGTGGGCACGAGCAAAATAAGAGAAAAAAACGAATGCGATATCATAGTTTTATGCGACACCTCTTAAGAAAATCATCGGATGATCACCAAATTGAATAGTGCACATCTTCATAATGATATTGACACACACACAAAAGACCAAAAGAATGTATGGAGAATCGTAGCCTGTGGAGTGAGCACAAGGAAAAAAAGTAAAGAAAAACGAACACGCAAAATCAGAGTTTTATGAGATATCTCTGAAGAAAATCATTGGATCATCACCAAATTCAATAGTGCACAACTTCATGATATTGACACACATACAAAAGATCAAAAGAATTTATAGAAAATTGTAGCCTGTAGAGTGAGCACGAGGTAAATGTGAACGTACAGACCAACAGACTGAAGGACGAACTGACAGGGGCAACCACAATATACGCCCATACGTACGTGTAAAAAAGTAATAGTAACCCCCTATAGCGGTGAATAATTTAGTCAAATATACATATCCATTGAAACTAGTTAATGCTGATACATTGAAAAAATACTTACTAATTTTAACCAAGGTATAATACATTGTGGATGATAATGGTGTTCACAAGGTAATTTATTTACTTCTTCTCCTAATGAATAATCATCAAAACAAACTGAGCATTGTAAAGTTCTTTCTGAAAATAGAACAATATTTATAACCAATCATGGTGCTTATTATTTAAGCCAGAACATAATACAGTATCAATCCATTTGGTAATTCATTAAATAATTCAACTTACCAACTTGTTCTTGGTTTATTTTAACTTTGGGCAGATTTTCTATTTTTTCTTCAGGGGCAGGAGGTGCACCAGAACCTTCTAACTGATTCAAAAGCTAAACAAAAAAAATACAGAGACAAAATCATCCATAAATAATTAAGAAATATATTGTGATTTAATTCTGAATAGGCATTTCACATGTCAATGGATGTTAAAAACAGATAATATGTTCTGTAATCCATCTGAACACCACACTTGCTTGAAAATGTCCTTAACATCACAGATTTGTCAAAACTTCTATTGAATACTTTTAACACAAGTATTTGAATTTCAGTAAGCAATACATCAAAACTATTACTAATCGTTTATACTCCTGTTCTATTGTTCCTCATTTTCACTAATTCCTAAACAGATAAGGCATATTGAATTTTTGTATACATTTTATGCAGTGAATAAATTTCCAAATTACAATAGAGCGAAGATCAAATATGAAGTCCATATTCAATCGATATTGACTGAAGCCTCTGTATAATAGGTCAGATATTTCATGACCTTCTCCAAGATTTAGGATATTACAGATGTCATGACCTTTTGCACCTATTACCTTAACACCTGAAAATCACAATATGGAAGATTGTCCAGAGCCAAACTCAAGGAAGATATAATACATTAAAGAAACACTAGCATGCAAGTCCAATCTTAGACACAGTTAATGTTTAAATAGGACTTTTATCAGAACATAATTGGAGAGAGGAACATGTTTCTTTATGGAAGAGATGCTAGTATGGAAATCCAATTTGCGGTTACTTTTAAAATAAGTTTATACGACACACAAAACAGACTCACTAAAGATATTAGAGACAATGAAATATTCCAACCAAATAGTTTTCAATTCATATTCAAAATTGTGTTAAAAAAATTATTTGGGTCATTTCTAGTTAATTTCTAAAACTAAGTTGTGATAAATTGTATAACTTTGTCAATATCCACTGATGAAAGTGTTCAATCACCTGTTACATATCTTGAATAGGATTATTTACAAATCAAAAGGATCAAATTTATTTTTGCTGTTAATATTCAATGTTGTATAATCCCTTTTAAATAATAAGAGTAAAGATTAATCAGCTTACCTGTGATATAATAGAATCAAAACCATGAGCTCCCCATGCATAATCTCCTGGACTTCCATGTAACTGAAACATTCCACCGCTGAAAATAAAAAATAGTCTATTAGATGCTTCTGAATCATTTATCGATTGACATTTGACAGGTCTTAGGTCGGAGACGTATTTTTCTGCAATTTGTAAAATTCCTTAAATACTACATTAATTTTCCATCAACAACCACAAAGCATAAAAGCCTGTAAATTGTTTATGTAGACCTTTTTTAGATAATTTTTGTGTTTTATAAGTAAGGGACACATTACTTGATTTTGGTCGATAGTTTTCTTTGATTTGGGCATCTAAATTTTCTGACCTAATAATCAGACTGATCCTGTAAGTTAACTCATTTATAGCAGTATAAACTCTTATATGACAACAATCTTACCCAAATCGATCCTGTGCAATAAGACTCATCAAATTTCCTATTCTGAAACTATGAAAAAGAAAATAAATCAAATTAAAAGTTGGTACCATTAAAAATTTTAAAAAAATAATTTTTATAGTGAAAAAAGGCAACTCATTAAACATGAAAATTCTGTGTATCATGCTGGTTCCTCATATTATCATAAGTGCTAGATGATATACACCTACGCAACAGACCTATCTAAAAGAAACATATTGGTTTGAATTTATTAAAGACAATTGATTTTCAAAGTGAATGCTGCCAAGAATAAAGTCAAATAAGTTAACCGACATACTTGGCTCATTTATTCATTTTTTACAGTCAAATATACTCTATGATGAATTTTACATAAAATTACCTTTCCTGATTCTGATGTTGTTGCTGATGTCGTCTGCTACGTGTTCCCATTGATGGTGAGCTTAGTGTTATAGTTGAAGCGGACGGATTTAACACATGTTCAATAAAACTTTGAAATATGGGCTAAAATATTAAAATCACACATTAAAATGCAGGAAAATAAAATATAAGAAAATTGAAAGATACATTTGATGTACCATAAGACCTACTGATATTTATAACTCTTGTTATGAATTATGCATGTTTATAAATAAAATCTTTCAGGGCTCAGTGATATACCAATATCCTCCTGACCCAATATTGCCCACATAATTCTTAATCTCCTGTTTATCTATACATTTTCAGCGATTCAATCCTCCAATCAGGAAGTTACTATACATTATGAGACTTGCACTTGGCGGACAATAGGCACGGTGAGATGGATTCTTAAAGGTTATCAGCAAAATATCTCTTAACAGGGCTTGACATGCTTCTTATTATTTTCTACATAAAAATACTCATGTCAAGATGCCACAATGCTGAGCATGTCTAGAAAATTTTACTTAATGTTATTAAAAAACTTACATTGGCTGGAAATGCATTTAACTCTACAGGTGACTCTGGAGCACTTTCTTCCCTAAAATATTAATATTCAAAACATATTTAGAGCCAACTCTTTGGCATCACATTCAATTGATCTGTAACAGTAACTGTATGTATCAATCGAAAAACAACAAAAGCATCTAGTTGACAATATGATACTCATACTACATTTTCAAAAGAATTTTTTTGTTACAAAAATATGTCCAGGTAATATCTGTATATATTCTTCAATGTTTAGTTGTCTAACACTACAATCATTCTTGTAAAGAGTTCTTTCATTCTTGTAAAGAGTTCTTTTTTTCTTTTGTGTTCAAATTGTGATGGAAAGTTAATTGAAACTGCCCTTTATCTGTTGGGAGAAGAAATATTAAAGATAGCTTGACAGGCAGGGTAATATACGCCCACTGGCAGCTTTGATTTTGAATTAAAATATTTAGCAATACAGTAACAATCACCAGTATGAAATATTCAACCTTACACTTCTTTTGAACTCTTTAGGGCAATACTGAATAATACTGAGTATGAGTTATTGCCCTTGTTCTTGAAAACGTGTTCAATTTTTAGCTAGTGAAAACTCTAGAAGGCAAATTTGAAAGCGTTTTTAACTCCTATGAAACATTTTTAGATTTTTGATAGGGTTCTTCCTTGGGTGTTAACACTCACACCAACACTTGCGTCAAAATCGGGCAAGAGTTGTGTGTCTTCTAGTGTGTTTACGTTATAAAAATTGAAAGAGTTCTCAAGAACAGGGACAATAACTCATACTAAATATGTTTCAATTTTTCTGATTTTCAATAGGGTTCATCCTTGGGTGATAATGATCACTCACACCAAGCTTCCTCAAAATTCGTCAAGAATTGTGTCTTGTAGAGTGTGTACAAGCAATTGTAGACTGACGGACATGGGTTTCAGCAATATACACACTTCATTTCATGTGGGCATTAAATAAAACTAAGATTATATTCATTTACCACATCACATTTATATCAGAAGTTGATCTTGACAAAAAATCAGAAGTTGATCTTGAAAAATATCAAAAAGGTAACATTTTAACATTGTAGAAGAATGAAAGCCTATAGATATCAAATTCATAAACAAACAATTTACATATCGTGGGTGACCGCTTGAAAACTCATATATGCCATATTTGGTCTATTTGACAATTTGGTACCATTTGAAAGCTCTTAAAAGCGCGGAAAATATTATATTATACGAGGTTCAATGTTCCTTTTTCTGGAAGAATGAAAACTAACTGTTATATGAGCTTGTGGTTGAATAGGTCAAATAACTTAAAGTGTTTTACGAGGTTTAAATTTCCGAAGAATAAAAACCACGTATAGCGGTAAAAGAAATGGTAAAAAAGATTTTAACAAAATACCAGTTCAAATAGTTTTTTGCGTTTTTCTCTAAAAGTAATTTCGCATCATATACCGTTAAACAAGGTTTCAAGCGGTCACCCACGATATCGATAATAAAGACTTACTCGCTACTGATCTGTTCTACAAATCCATCATCACACTGTGGACAGGTAAAATCCTAAAAAAGCGTAAAAAATAGCAAGAATTATTACAATGAGATTAAAGATACCGATACTAAAATTTTATTTGGTAAAAATCAGAAATATTTAGTTGTGAATCTGTGAAATAAGAAAGCTTTTGGCAAAAGCTCTACAACTGGCACTGTGAGATAGTGAATCAAATCATTGTTTCTGGATCAATACTTGACAGTATAGTACAGTTTGTTAAGCACATCTATATATTCTAAAGCTTTTCAACTGTGTCTTTTGATGGTATGTATTACCATATATCATAAGGGAAAATCTTGATCTATGGCCTAATCTTGTTATTTAGTTATACGTTATCATAGAGCCTACGGTATGCCAAACTTAGAAAACTATTTATAGATAATAGTGAGCTTACTTTTTCATTTAGAAGAATTGATGATGAATAAACTAAAATAGGACATTATATTGTATGACATATTATCATATTTTCTTGATTAAAAGTAGTCCAAAAGAGATTAAAAGAGCTTATCCATAGATTAATTGGCCTTTCTAGTGGTTAATCCAAACATTAGTTTGTCAATCAACCAAACAAAGGCTTCGTCAAGCTCAGGGAAGCCCTTGGTCTATCTAGATTCAGGAATGAGGTAATGGCGTCACAGCTAGAGATCATGTGACATGATATTTTCTGATTTAAATTGAAGAGTTTATCCACATTTTCGTAATTCGAAATATTTAGTCCAGCAGAGGAGAAAAGCAATATGGTAAGTAAGAATATACTTAAAATGATTACAATTATTCATCTTGAACAAATGGAAACATATTTTGCACTGGCATTAGAATTTTCTGTGTTATGATTGACTTTTCTGATTCTTTTAAAAAATAATAGCCAATCAAATTTAACATTGGAAATCGGGACTATTGGAAATGTAAACACGGGGATTCCCACGGTAATAAGCTAATTAAGCGTTAATTAGGGACCGCACAGATTAATTCTTGTACTCGGAAGTCGTTAGGATAACAGGCCAATCGATTTATATAAGTGTTTGACACACAACAATGGATTAGAAACAAAAATGAAAGACTCCATCTTTAAGCAAATTGTATCAACTCGCTTTGATGGCCGATTATCAGCACAATGTACAATCAAATCGCCTTAAATAAATAACCATCGGCATAACCAAGTGGCATGTTTACGTCTAAATAATTCCAATACATACATTATTGAACAGTTAATTCTGCCAATGGAATATAATTTACTCAGATCTTTCTCTTTTTTGTTACAAAATTTCAAACGTTGGTAAAAATAATATTTTTGTCTTTATTCCTGTAATCTTAGAATGAATTCTCGAAATGTTTTTCCTTGTCAATGTTGCCCGCCATCTTTAATCTCAAACAAACCAAAGATTTCGCTTGTATAATGCACACATTGACTTGTGTCAATATGATCTGCTTAAATAAAAACACCTTTAGTCTTTTAATATTAATTATGTAGACTTGGAATACCCATTTGGCCTTAAACTTATAAATTAGCTATATAATTATGTTGTGTAATGTTTTAAGGTATTTAATTTGTAAGAAGTTATTGTTTCCAGAAATTAAAGCTGTGAACTTTACTAAGCCGTTTCTTAAACTAAAATCTAAAGATGACCCAGAAACTAAAACATATGAACAATATACAGATGATGTGTACGTAATTTTCCAGAAAACGATCAAGGGAATCTGATAATGAAATTTATTGGCTTTGACAATTTGTTTTCTACTTTAAATTTTGGGCATGAAAACAAGAAAGAATTCTGAAAAATATACTATATATACAGGTCAGTTTTTCGTCTCACTTACTGGAAGATCAGGTGTAATTTCTTTCGTACAGGAATGACAATAAAACCGATCAATCTGCGGTCTCTCGACAACGATAGCCTCCGCCATTTTTATTTTCTTATCAACTTCCCCCTTATTGAGTGACGTCACAGTAACATGGGAGTTACGTACCTTTGGTTCAAAAAGACTTGACCATGGACTTCACAGACAAAATTTACAACTTTACTCTCTTTGTCTCATCGGATCTAGTTCAATGAAATGAATGGAGTTCTACATCCTACTTCTGAACGACTTAATATTTTGGAAATATGGTATGACCTCATTTGACTGGATCATAATCTTAACAAATATAGTTACTACAGACCGCAGGAATTTGAAATTATCTCCCTTCGACCATATTCATATTTGGTTGATAATCATTGCACTCGCTGGATGATGATATAGATGTTGTATGCTTAAGACACTGATGTAAACGTAATTATAAAGATAGCTTGCCAGGCAAGGTAATATATGCACTGGCAGCTTTGATTTTGATTTAAAAATGAGGTGATAAAGGGGGGAAAATCTTTCAACAAAAGGGGGAAAGATGTTTTCTGATGTTTCTGCAATGAAACTTGTTAAATTGATTGGGTATAATTAAAAAGTGTTAAGAAACTTTGAGTAGAAAAACTTACCCTATCGGTTTAAGACAGATTTGGTTATAACATGGAATTATCGTGTACCAGTGGTCCGTGGGTGGAGCCAAAACATTCTGTATGGTGAGTGGTACCGGTATGCCGTTGGTTTCCAGGTACTCAGTCAGTGGCTTACGATCGGGGCCATGGAGGGTGCAATGAGGGAAATTTTGCCAGGACAGCGGCATTAGCCTGCTCTTTTTCGATTTCCAACTGTCGAGGGATCTTTAACGTGCACAGCCTGTAGCACACGGGGCCTCGGTTTATTGTCCCATCCGAACGACTAAGCGCTTTTTCCATGTCAGCCCCTCGTACCTGCATCACTGACAGGGGGGAAACCGGGTTGAAAAATCCGAAGGTATTATCTCGACCTATGCCGGGATTGAACCCTGGACCTTCAGGTTAGCGAGCAAGCGTCTAACTCACTGAGCCACCGCGGCTCCCCGGGGTTTCAGTTCAGTGCATTGAATGAGGGACATGCGACCTGGTGGCAACGTGGCCGCAGCGACATTTAATGTCGTTAAACTGGTTGTCTCGTATAGTACGTTGATGGTCCGGAGTCTGGTGGCCACTTTGCCGATGGCTACAGATGGATGGTTTGGTTTGGTATGGTTTGGTATCTTCGGATCGATCTGGTATCTTGCGGTGTCGAGTTTCCGTAGCATGTCGGCCCATTTCTGGTTGATCATAGGAGACACGATACTGCAGAATTCCGAATATGAGTATTCTACAGGCTCGATATCCTCCAGACTCAGACTTTCTTGGCACAACGGTCTGCTTGATCATTGGCAGGAATGGAGACGTGCAATGGAACCCATACTAATTCAATCTTGTGGTCGTTGTTGGTTTGGTAGTTGTGAACCATTCTTCTTATTTCGGCAATAACTTCTGACCTGCAAGCCTTACAAGGGCAATAACTCATATAGGCCTAATTATTTTTCGATTTTTCTGATATTTCAGCAGGACTGAGAAGGCTGATATCAGACTCATCCCAACTTCAAATGGCCATAACTCTGCGAATTTGACCTTTGAGTTTCATCACATCTGAAGTGATGGAAGTTGGCTGCTGCGCCTTCTTCGAAAAAATTGAAGACTCAGATGCAGATTTCAAGATGAATAGAAAATTTATTTTTTTCTTCACGCTTCTGAATGGTCAAAATATGAAACTAACATGCTTGATTTTTGGAGGTACGTCGGCTATGATTAAAAAGCATGACATCAAGCGGCATTATACTACAAAGCATAAAACGGACATTGAAGAGAAATGGAAGTGACGCTCAGAAGAAGAAACTTGAAAACTTGATCATTCCGTAAGATTGCTTGTTGGATCTGCAACGTTACAGGAAAAAACAAGAGAAGTCTCACTCCCCGTTCCCTAGTTCAGAAGTTCAGAAAAGAATTTTTGATAGAAACTGCAAAGGTTGATTGCCTAGTTAAAGTAGATACATTTTTAAAAATATCCCACTCCAAAATGATACCAACACTAAGTGCGACACCTAAAACTGAAGAAAGTAAATTCAGCTTCACTAGTCATTGATGAATCAACAGATGTTACCGATATGACTCGCACTTTTCGTCCGTTTTTTTTAGGTGAATCTGCCGGCATTTTCTGCCGGCATTTTCTGCGAAGAACTTCTCTCAGTGTTACCATTAGCAGGATCTACGAAAGGCGATGACATTTTTAACGCCATTGACGGGTTGTTTGAAACCAATGACATTCCTTTTAATAAGATAACATCAATGTTAGTATCTGGCGCTCCTGCGATGATACGACGATCTTCAGGTGGTTCGGCAAGGATGAAAGCTATGTTCAGGACTATTATCGAATGTAGGTAATTAGCTCACAGGTAAATCGGTCACCGGAAATTTGGTCACAGTAAAAAGGTCACACGGTAATTTCGTCACAATAATAAGGTCACACGGTAATTTGGTCACAGTAAAAAGGTCACACGGTAATTTGGTCACAGTAAAAAAGTCACACGGTAATTTGGTCACAGTAATACGGTCACATAGTAATTTGGTCACAGTAATAAGGTCACACGGTAATGTGGTCACAGTAATAAGGTCACACGGTAATTTGGTCACAGTAAAAAAGTCACACGGTAATTTTGTCACAGTAATACTGTCACATAGTAATTTAGTCACAGTAAAATTACCCATTTTCAGTGGTGTTGGTCATCTTATTCACATCAACCGCTTGTAGTTGATAACTAGATTCAATAAATGGTGGAGGACGGGCAATGTCACAACTTAAGTAGGTTCGTGACTTTGACTTTGACCTCCAATGACCTTAAAAGTCATTGTGTTCGTGTCTTCGTCCCATGGGGGTTCTTTGGACTAATTGCTCTGTCCAGATGCCGTGTCATGAATCCTCCGACACTCCGACACAGTCCGACAAGACATTTGAGACTTGATAATCGCAAATTGAAAAGCACGTTTTCATCACACAGGATGAAATCTTGACTACGTTTTCGAATTTACCACTGAATGTGGAATTCATATTTCCGCAGAATTGTATTTCTGGTCCTCATATCGATCAAGTGGTGTTTGAGACTGAAATAATAAACGGTTAGGCCTATGAGACCTAAATTTATAGTGGCATTGTCTCGATTGTTTAATGAACTAGTCTTTAGATCAATTTGCCTACCAAGCCATTTCAATCTTGAAAGGTGCTACCAAGCCGTTTCAATCTTGAAAGACCTTGCAATGATATAAAAATCGAAAAGAATCTGCTTTGAAACGCTCACATTATTGGTACAGATTATATATAAAATACTTCATTGCTGAAGTCAATACTGGATGATTTCACAGGCTGCATTCAGTGAGTGAGAATTCTGTAATTTGGAATGGCGAGAGTCGGCAAAAGTTAAACGGTTGTATGGCTTGCAAGCTTAAAAGGCAGACCAGTGGCGAGTTGTATCAGCAATAACTATATAGCTGCAGATTGACAGGTATACCAAATACTGTTCGACCGTTCAGGGCCCCACAAGGTCCATCCGTCTCTGGCAAAGGGCAAGCAGAACACTATATTATGTATTATGAAATAAATATCACTACACCAGTTACCAGTAATTTCATTTTACTAGTTTTGACTGTGTGACCATATTACTGTGACCAAATTACCGTGTAACCGTATTACTGTGACCAAAGTACCATGTGACCCTTTTACTGTGATCAAATTATCGTGTGACCTTTTTACTGTGAACAAATTACCGTGTGACTTTTTTTACTGTGACCAAATTACCGTGTGACAGTATTACTGTGACCAAATTACCACCTGACCCTTTTACTGTGACCAAATTACCGTGTGACCTTTTTACTGTGACCAAATTACTGTGTGACCTTATTACTGTGACCAAATTACCATGTGACCTTATTACTGTGACCAGATTACCGTGTGACCTTTTTACTGTGACCAGATTACCGTGTGACCTTTTTACTGTGACCAAAGTTCCGGTGACCGAATTTCCTGTGACCTAATTACCGCACCCCCTATTATCATTTTATTGCATCATCCATACCACTATTCTGTGCGCAAAAATGCAAGCGGGGGCTTCGCAAACGTCCGTGGCGCATCGGCAATTCCAAACAATGAAAGTAGCACTTCAGCTTACTTGCTTGAAAAACATTGTTTAACATGTACTGTGTCCCTTTCGAGAAAATAGACTTTGAAATATCACCCAATTTTTAAGAAGAAAAATTCCTCAAAATGTGGCAAGCAGCTAAATTGATTTGAGGAATACATTATATTGTAATCTCTTTTGACGTCCGTTTAGGTATTAGACTTTGTCGCTACTTGAATTCTGATTTATTTTGATTCTGAAATAAGTCTAAAATATTTTAAAACAATTTTTCGCTAACATTTATGCTTAGACCTGATTAAAATAGATGAAGGAAGTTCACATGTGGCAGAATTTATCTGGTGGACTGTTCTTAGTCCTCACTTAGACAATCCCAGAGTTATAATCCAATAGTATTCTATAATTCTGTATGAACCAATCAACATAAAACACGTTTTATTTGTAATTTTACATTTTTTTGCCTTTATCAGCTTGTTACAAGTATCAGATATATTTGTTATCAATATCAATATCACACTTAAAAATGTCAACTTGGTAATTTTCAATCAGATTACACAAATTATAATGTAGTAACAATTAAATGATTAATTTCCTTGCAGTTGAGAATGCCACGTGTATTTTAGTCTCAAAATCCACATCAGTTATCCAATTTCTAAATTTTCCAAAGACATTAGTCTGAGGAGATAAAATGTCACCAATGCTTGAAATACTAAATATAAAAACAAAAGCTTGATGAGCTCATAATGAGATTTGATTAATTAATGGATAATGTTTTCTTATCTATCGTATAGTTATTGCTGATAAATTATTAACAAACTTATTTTGGTTTATAAACCCTGCATTTCAAAAATAACAATACAATTAGAGTTGATATTTCCTCATTAATCACTGGTTACCACAAGGCATTTTGGTGAGTTTTGTTCTAAATATCAATTATACGCTTAACTATATATATATAATATTTATTTAGCTATCTAATATAAATTATTCGAATATTTATTCTTCAATTATTCAGAGTAATGGTTTAAAATTGTGTAACATTCAAGCAAATTATCTAATATAGTCTGAAAACAACAGTAATTATTAACTTTCAAGGTCAAAATTCTTAAAATGTATACGATGGTTCTTTCAAGACGTGTAATTTTATCAGATTATGGTTTCTGTTTAAGTTTAATATTGAACATTTTTAACGCCCACATTATAATTTGGTCGTATATTGTCGTCGCCCCTGTCCGTCCGTCCGTCCACAATTGGCTAATGAACACAATAGAGGCTACAGTTTTTATTTGATTTTAAGAAATTTGATGTGATCATTTATATTCATGAGATCTTGGGCAAGTTCGAATTTGAATTTGGTTTTTGCCCTTGACTGAGGAAAAACGCGTCAAAATTGGTTTGTGAACACAATGGAGACTGCAGTTTTCATCCAACTTTAACGAAATTTGGTGTGATCATTTATAATTATAAGATCTTGGTCAAGTTCGAAGTTGACGATCTTTTGAGTTATTGCCCTTGACGTAGGAAAAACGCGTCATGATTTGTTTGTGAACACAAGAGACTACAATTTTCATCCGATTTAAATGAAATTTGGTGTGATCATTTATAGTGATGAGATCTTGGACAAGTTCAAATTTGACGATTTATCGATCAACGGAATTTCAGTTATTGCCCTTGACTTAGTAAAAACGCATCAAAATTTGTTGGCTTGTGGACGCGATAGAGGTGACTGTTTATGTATAAATGAGCAATATCTTGCACAAATTAGATTTTTGGTTCGACTTGACGCAGATTGGTGACCGCCATTGATATACTGAAAATGTATCTTGCTAGGCAACCACTTGTTTGTTTTCTGAATAATCATTTTTGTTATCCTTTTTTTCAACCAATTATGATTTTAGTTCGCTAATTTTGATTTATGTTTGCTGCCTTTTAGAGGTGTTTGTAAATTTCGTTTTCTGAATAATTTGTTTTCTATTGCTATGATAATTATTATTATTAGAAACCAACCCAATTAGTACCCAAATAAAGTACTACGTAAATCAAAATTCAGGAAATATGATAGTAAACAAAAATGATAATTCAGGAAACAAAAATGATAATTTAGAAACAAAAATGATAATTCATATAAAAAAGAAATCATAAAATAAATAGTAAACTAAATTCATAGGCTATATATTTAAAAAAATTAATGTATCCTTCACGACCTGTCGTAGTAATTGGGTAATTTATAAATACATGATTTATAAATACAAATTTATAATATTGTGATAATAGGAAAAAGCATAAACTATTGATGATTTATATTTTTTCTCGTGTATCACGCTGTCCTAATTGTAAATCCGATAAAGAGTTGAGTTTGATCCAGGTTTTTACCCCATTTATTGTTTCCCGTTTTAAAAAAGAAAACTTCCCTGGTAGCCAACCTGGGATACTAAAATCTCCTATTACCTGCAAGTACACCTGGTAAAAATATTCTTTTATTATGAGCAATAGTGAATTGAATTCAAATTTCACGGTTTTTAGTCAAAACCACGACCCTCAACCGATGTTAAAAGCCTTTATTGAGCATTTTGTTTCTTTGGGAAAGCAAAAGGAAGCAGGATAAAGAAGGAGTACCAGGAGTCCAAAAGGTTGTTAATCAACTGAAAGCGATTTCTTTTGTAAGAAGTAAATATATTGAATCGCCCAATTGAACATGACGCCAGATTTCATTCTGAAAAGATCATATAAATTCGAATACAACTAATTGTAAGAGTGAAAGAGAACACGATTTTTAAAGGCATAGAGTCGTATAATTACTTTTTATACGCTCACGTGAAATTTTTAACTGATTTCGACGAAACTTGGTATGGTTGTTTGTAATCACCCAAGGATGAACCCTATTGAAAATCGAAAAATATTTAGTATGAGTTATTGCCCTTGTTCTTGAACGCTCGTAAAAACTCTAGAAGGTGCAAATCTTGACGGATTTTAATGACATTTGGTGTGAGTGTTTGTTATCAGCCAAGGATGAATTATATTCAAAATCAGCAGGATCGAAAAATAATTAGTATGAGTTATTGTCCTTGATCTTGAAAGCGCGTTCAATTTTAGCTTGCAAACTCTCTAAAAGGCACAATTCTCAATGGATTTTAACGAAACTTGGTGTGACAAGGATAAATTCTATCGAAAATCAGAAAGATAGCTTGCCAGGCAAGGTAATATACGCCCACTGGCAGCTTTCATTTTGAATGAAAATATTTTGCAGTACAGTAACAATCACCAGTATGATTTTCAATAGGGTTTATCCTTGGGTGATAACAAACACTCATGCCAAGTTTCGGCAAAACCCGTCAAGAATTGTGCCTTCTAGAGAGTTTGCAAGCTAAAATTGAACGCATTTTCAAGATCATTTCATGTTTGCGTATAAAAATTAAAAAATGTTTAGTATGAGTTATTGCCCTTGTTCTTGAAAACGCGTTCAATTTTTAGCTTGTTAACCCTTCAGAAGGCACAAATCTTTCGACGAAACTTGGTATGAGTGTTAGTAATCACCCACGGATGAACCCTATTGAAAATCAGAAAAATGGAAAAATAATTAGTATGAGTTATTGGCCTTGTTCTCGAAAATGCGTTCAATTTGTAGCACGTAAACACTCTAGAAGGCACAATTCTTGATGGATTTTGAGGAAACTTGGTGTGAGTGTATGTAATCACCCATGGATGAACCCTATTAAAAATCAGAAAAATCGAAAAATATTCAGTGTGAGTTATTGACCTTGTTCTTAAAAAAGCGTTCAAGATTTAGCCTGTAAACACTCTAGAAGGCCCAATTCTTGACAGATTTTGATGAAACTTGGTAATATTATTCAGTATCGCCTCAAAAATTCAGAAGAAGTGTATGTCTGAAGGTTGAATATTTCATACTGGTAATTGTTACTGTACTGCCAAATATTTTTATTTAAAATCAAAGCTGCCAGTGGGCGTATATTACCTTGCATGGAAAGTTATCTTCAGTTATATTTTAGACGTCCTAGACCCTTTTTAGAACTCTCGTTGCATACTTCATTGATATATGACTGGTGTCAATGACGATCTGGAATTTATGATCGTAATTAATTCAGTCGTAACGTTCTAAACGAACCAGGCTAAATTTCTTCTGAAAAATAAATGCTATTGTGTGAAGTTGTATTCTATCAGTAAGCTGGCAAAACAAACATTTAATTATTTAATTCTATTAATTTTAATATAATGCATTGCATTTTTGGAAGTAAACTTATGTATGAGCCGGTCAGAAGAGGGGGAGAATATGGGATATATTCTGAAATCAGAAGACTACAAACTGTCGCGAAGTCTCACAAATAGTATATTTTGAGAACATTATGAAATATGTGTCTATAGGCCTATATTGGTATTTTAAAAATTTAATTTGAATAGAGATCGACTCTACCGCGTACTTGAAGCACGAGATGCTGCAGACGAGTGGAACTAACTGAGCTGCCTGCCTCGAGAGGCCATTGACCTTGGTGATTGGTTGATACTTTTTTGTTTGATCTCCGATGTTTACTCCCGGCTTTGTATAGCTTTCCACAGACAGCAAAATGTTCATCTTTGAACTGCTATTGCAATTTTTTTTTTGTGCTTTTTCTAACTAAATATACGAAAAGTTTCTGATTCAAAATTTTGAATTTTGACTTTTGTCACTGACTGTTTGATTTTTAAATTTTTATTTTTTCTATAGGTAGATTGATATTTTGAATGCAATTTTTCAAAATTTTGATATCACTTCCGGGTTTGACGTCATTCCCCTTTAAACTTGAAATTCTTTTAACAATTAGTTATAATTGTCCCTATAAAGAGTTTGGAATATGAGCCTCAGGGTTAATACCGATGTGTGTGCGAATATACAATCGATTGCAAAGAAAAGTGTTGAAGCCGAATTTTGAATTTTATGTTTTATGTATTCAGTAATAGCCAAAAATGTCAAGTCACATATCTCGTGACCTTGACCTTTAATGACTTTGATGTCAAGCCATGTTAACTTCCGGTTCTATAGAGCCATTTAAAAATCTCGAGTTTTATCTTTAAAGAGCTGTCTGTCGCGTGACCTAATAACACTGTACACATGATAGCAAAAATAACCAAATTTGGGGTGAGCGTGGCACATCCGGGTTAGATTCACATTTACCTATTGTAATTAAAATATTAATTTTAACTCTCAAAGTATGCATTTGTCAACCTTTAAACTTTGCATCAAAATAGGACACTACTTTGGCCAGTTTCTGATAAAGGCACGGTTGTCTGGGCCTTTTATTACAAAAAAGGAAAAAGGTTTATAAGTTACACAATTTTATTTTTTGATTGATCTAGTATTCGATTCATACTTTGATCTTTGATGTCCGATGTATACTTCCGCTTTTACAACTGTCAGAAAAACAGCAATTTTCAAAACTTTTAAGGCCCATATCTCTTTTATTTGACCTTTGTTGACCTTTTGACCAGAACAAATGTTATTGTGCTTGACGAGATCTATTCAAAAATATCATTTGTATTGTGTGGTGTATCAGTTTTAAGCAACGAACGTTAAGTGGTTTATCGAATTTTTACTACCGAATATTAACTTCCTTTAATTTTTCGTAAAAAATCCCACTATGACTATAAAATGCAACAAAAGGTAAAGGTGGATTTATTTTTCTGACGCCGCCACGGTCACATCTTCGAGTAAGTATGCGTAACATTTTCCAGAGTTCAACTGTTTTGTACTATTACGACGTGAATTTTTATACACTGGCGTTTCAACCAATCACAAGAAGCCAATATGGCCAATCGAATCTTGGAAATTGGTTGGCGCATGCGAGCGTCTGCGCGCATGTGTTTTCACCTGGACAATGATGCCAACGCGCTTTAAGGTCTGTTGGCAATCGTCAGCTGACGTCGTTAACCGACGTAACGTTTGCTTGGATATTACGGTGGTTGACGGCGTCAGAAGTATAAATCCACCTTAAGACAAACACTCGAACCCAAATTGCATTTGCCAGTGATCGAAGATAATCAACGTTTAAGTCATAACATTTTATAGAAGAGGGGATTTCAGTCTAAGGGGCACAACTCGTGCGTACCAACTTGGTCGATTGAGCCGGCGATCAGTCAGCTGGACTTTCTATTTGTCTTGAAATTGAAACGTAAGTCTTCCAGAGAACCAATGACGCCATTTCCTCCCGCGTAGTTGATGGGAGTGAAGGTTCAGCACGTTTAGTGATCTACTTACAAAGATAGGTATTTCGTTAACTGGGTGAGGTGATCTACGAATGAAATTGACATCATTCACTCCAGACATAGGCTATTCGGCCCGAGGGTCACATTGAACACTGAGTATGATTTTATATCCATTCATGGTTAATCGTTGAATACATTTTTCGAGTGTAATACGTTTCAAAATGACTTTGGGGGGAGGGGGTAGATTGGAAGAACTCTTTCGGGGAGGAATGATCTCACTGAATTAAAAGGTTTTTCTCTTTATGGGTATGAAATTAATACACCCAAATATATTCGATACACGAAAACTCTCATTCGTATCTACGGCGGCCATTCTCGCTACGCCTGACATAACCTCGTATGCAGACGGTGGATAACTTTGACTACTTTCGTCCTCCATTGTGGACATCTGACTAATCTCTGACACCCAGACGTCTCCTGTCAACGAGGATGGAGTCTTCAACGGAGATATCTAACATCGGACGAACTATATTTTGTAACGCGGAGGTAACTTCCGCCTAACAATTAAAGAAGATTTCCTTCCATCTGCATATGAGGTTATTATAAGACAATGGCCGCTGTAGATACGAATGGAAAACTCTGCAACTTCCAATATTGTTAGCATATACGATATAAATTCCTGATAAAATGTACAGATCACGCTGTCCTGTAGGTAGTATTCGGGAAAATTAAAATACCATTATTTCTCATGTTCTTAGTCTGAATTTAATTGGTTAGTATTTCACCTACAAAACTTTTTGTGAGTCGTGGTTACACAAAAAGGCCGGAAGCAATACCAATGGGAACACCTGAAGATAAAAAGAACCTTTAATGCCAGTCTCGTCTCGATAAGAGAAAAAATGACATCAACTGCGTAATTTGTAGCAGTGAAGTAGTCGATAGGATCTTAATCAATAAAAGATCACAGGTTAACTGCGATTCTTGCATTTACTTTCTTGTCGAAACGTTCAACTCTATGTTAAAACATTTTATATCAAACCTATTTTTGGAATTAAATTGCCATTCATTTTGGTACAATAGACCAGGATTCTCTTTTGTCCTGACCTAACCAGTCCATAGGGAAATTCATTGACGTCAGTGTGTAAATCCAGACATGCGCAACTATAGTCTGCGGATGCTGAGTCCGGAAACCTTTTTCTTTTTTAAAGCAAGGCTACGATTTCAATAATCTTATCGAACACTAAGATCTGCTGTAAAATATAGCATGTATATTATAACATTCACATATTTATTCTTTGTTCGGTATACTACTTGAAAACTTGGATTTGTTATGCTATGCAAATCTCTTTACTGCTGCAAAAGTTAATATTTGGAATATATCGTTGATACGTCTTACAACGAATAAGTTCCCATCTTTCTAAATTGAAGATGAGTTTCCGTCAAACTTTGCAGTGTAGCTTCACATAAGTTTTTATATCTTAAGGAGGTCGCAATGACGTCCATAGCTGTTGATAGGATTAGGTTGTGTAGTTAAATGAGGTTCAGACCACCTGTCAACTACACAAATGGCATCAGCTAATATCCACTTCCACAAATATCTTATTCATTAAAACTTGACGAACAATTCGATCTTGGTGAATTAGTTCAGATAGACAGCACCGGAAACTGATCTTTTCAGTGCGATTTTATGTCAATGATGTCGTTTATATTTTAATGACACTCGCTGTACTTCTAGATCATAATCTAGCTTTATATTGTAACATTTTATCTGTGTTGCCTCTATCTCAATCCATAAAAGAAAACATTGGGGTTGGTGCCATATCGAGTATTGAGAGCTAAAAATTAAACGAATTTTCAAGAACAAGGGCAATAACTCATACTAAATATGTTTCGATTTGTCTGATGTTTAATAGGGTTCATCCTTGGGTGAAAACCAAGTTTCGTCGTCCTTCAGCGTCATGAAAAATTTGAGGGAAATGCGGCCCGCAGATTGTCGCTGCCTATTCTGATATCGAAACCTGTTACATCAAATTGCAAACCTCTCATTGATCATGAAAATATCATTGAATAAGTGCGATGTTTCGCAGTGATTTTACGTCAAATATGTCTGTTATTTGCAATGCACATTGAAAAACGTTATTGGATTAATGACTTGAAAAAATGCATGTTTCTCATCGTTAATTCCATGATTCATTGATGGTTGGTTACGTGGCCCACGGCCTACTCGCATCCCCCAAATGTCGCAACCGTTGTGGAAAGGTTGCACAGGCCTGTTCTAGAGTTTTTACGAGCTAAAAATTGAACGGTTTTCAAGAACAAGGGTAATAATTCATACTAAAGATTTTTCGGTATTTCGATAGGGTTCATCCAAGGATGATAACAAACATTCACGTCAAGTTTCATCAAAATCTGTCAATAATTGAACTTTCTAGAGTGTTTACAAGCTAAATTGAACTCGTTTTCATGAACAATGGCGATAACTCACACTAAATATTTTTCGATTTTTCTGATAGGGTGCTACCTTGGGTGATAGGAAACATTTCAAGTTTCATCAAAATATGTCAATTATTTAACCTTCTACGGTGTTTACCAGTTACAATCGAATACGTTTTCAAGAACAAGGGCAATAACTCATAATAGTTATTTTTCGATTTTTCTGATTTTCAATAGGGTTCAATATGAAATACGATTAGAGAATCGCTGTATGTTGTTTAGCAGAAAACTGGGGCTGGTTTTTTTTTTTAATTCAGGTCAGGATGGTCATTTCTCGTTCGGACTGATGTAGACTCTTGTCTTTAAATTATGAATGAGATATAACTGAAGGAAACCAAGGTGGAAGTAGATCTACCTGGATGTCAAATTAACCACGTTGTGTGAAGACAAAGATCTACCATACAAGTAAACATCCAAGTAGCTAAATAACACGAAGTTAACAGAGGTCAAACTTCTCATAACCAATAGAATAGTCTGTAACATAAAAACATACAATTCGTGATATTTTCTTCGATATTATATAGGCCCAAACCATCTAAATAAACTCAGTAAAATTTGTTGCGCAAAGTTTGGAAACAAGCAACTCACAAACAAGTACGAAGGAGATCGCCTTTCAAATAATTCTCATTGATTTCGGGTAAATTAGATAACAAGTGGTTGCCTAGAAAGATACGCCAACTTCCCTGATACATTTTCAAGGGAAGTCACCAATCTGTGTCAAATCATACCTAATTTGTGCAAGATATTGTTGATTTAAACAAACACACATTATTTAATAAAATTCTGACATAAACGGTCACCTCTATTGCCAAAAAATTTTGATGCGTTTTTACTAAGTCAAGGGCAATAACTCAAATTCTGATGATCGAAAAATTGTCAAATTCTCATCATTATAAATGATCATACCAAATTTCATTTAAGTCGGATGAAAATTGTAATCTCTATTGTGTTCACAACCAAACTTTGACGCTTTTTTCATAAGTCAAGGACAATAAGTCAAAAACCGTTCATCGAAAGATCGTCAAATTCGAACTTTTCCCACCAAATTTCATTCAAATCAGATAAAAACTCTTGTCTCTATTGCGTTCACAAGCCAATTGTGGACGGACGGACGGATAGGGGCGACG
Source organism: Lottia gigantea (assembly GCF_000327385.1). Lineage (NCBI taxonomy): Eukaryota > Metazoa > Mollusca > Gastropoda > Lottiidae > Lottia > Lottia gigantea. The sequence goes on from NW_008706746.1 coordinate 5,410,733, forward strand.
ACAATATAAGACCACATTATAATGTGGGCGTATAAAAAAGTTAGTTCCATGACAATTAATGATCCAACATCAACTTGCTTCATTTATAAACAGATGGAATTCATCGTAACATTGGGTTTTCGATTCTAGCACTTCCATTATAACAATTAGGCCTACAGGTGTTAGATTTAAGCAAAGGTCTTTGATAACAAATCGGTGTTCGATTATAATGTCACTTACACAGGTTGGTTTCATTTAAATAATGTATGATTCATTATCACCTTTCCACCAATAACTCAATCCCTTTGGAAGATAGGCTACCTTTAAACTTTTTAATTGTGTCACCATCTTTGATTAGGCTAGGCTATATGACTGTAAGGTAGCCTCTAGACCTATTCTATCTCAAGAATGATTTATTTTTATTATTTCATTTCAATTCATTTGACAAATGGATCCCCGGACTTTCCCATCGGTTAAGCACGTGTAGGCCTACGCCACCTAAAAAGACTCTTCAATGGCGCTAGAGGTAAAGAGTAACATTTGATACAGGCCTAATTACCTTGGATATCAGTAGTCTGGGTTTCCTTAAAATCGACTAACAATTTATAATGTAATCTTCTTAACTAGTTACTAATACTATTATCATACTCATCTTACATTCACAGCCATTATTGACTTTCCCGCCTATTTCAATAGTTTTAGCGGGAAGCACGTGTCAGTGGTATTACCTCATGACGTCAATAGGTAGGAATTCCATTTGATATGTGGTTTGAAACTCTTCTACATCTCTTCTGTCGAGAATTCGATGCAAATTATTAATGCATGCATGTCTACGATCAAAAGTCGTCACGGGAAAAGTTTACATATTATCGTAATAGTCTCAAAGATCGGTTAGTATCGACGAATTGATAACTGGGTCATCTATGACGCAAATTGACCAGAGTGTCCCTAGCAACCATCGATCCATTTATTCCGCGAAAGAAGTTAGTCCGTCACACCCTGTATTAGATATATCGTTTTCTGTGTTATTCCGAGTCAAAATGTACTTAAATAGACACGAAAACGCTTGCGATTTTTGAGGCATAGATTATTTCCACTATCACCCTCTTTGAAGGAAAAATAGTGCGTAATAATATGTTATATATCTTCACTATATAAATACGGCGCAAGTGTTTTCCTTTTCCTAAAATAGATTGAGTTGCAGATTTTCACCTAAGACGAGCTCGGTGGTGAATAAAAATAGAAACCGTCGAGTTATTTTTGTTCAATTCATGGATTTATATTGGTGAGGTTCTTTATCTGTTTGGGTTCTCTATTAATACCAATATGTATAAACGGCTGATAGTGATTAAGCCATTTAAATCATTTTGCGCACTTTGACAGTAGGCTACTTGGTATAGAAATATGGGTTAATCAATCTATGGCCTTATTGTGCAAGTTTATAATTTCCTGCAAAAGTGTTGCGCGAAATTATATTAAGGCTCATGAAGATGTAATGTGGAAGTTGTATTAAATTTTGTTTCATGTTTAAATGTGGATATAGGCTATATATATTATTAGGCTATTCTTTTTTCAGAATTGAACTAGGCTACATCTTCGAGATCGACCTAATCGACGCAACTCTTTTTCCTTCGAATGTTGGCTGTGCGCCCAGTTCGGTACAGATTACATGTGACTACTGACAGATCAAACATTTTGTTAGATCCTTTGGTTGCTTTATTGCAAACATCTTGAACGTTTTATTGGAATACTATTCTAACCAATGTTCAATTTCTGGTAAGTCTGTTACAGTTCTTATTTATATTAAGATGTAGGCTATATCGCACGGGTATTTTATTCATGCCGCCAAAGCTATGCGTATTTTTGTATGCCCATGTAGTCACCAATGCAGACTAATTTTCTTAAGTTAATGTTCAAGGACGTCAGACACAAGCAAAGGACACTATATATAACAAGTTTGGCGCTATTTTTATGCACTAATTTGGAACCACTTGAAATATTGATGCCTTTGGTCAAGTTATTCTCAAGTTGGAGAGAAACTACTTACGTCAGTAACAAGGAATAGACGTCATTCGACACAACCAACAATTGCTATATAGATGATCATGTAGAAAAAATGACATGAATCTAGTTAGAATTCTTAGGTTAAATCACCATTTATAGTGAAAGTAATTATTGACATATTGGTTGTTATCAATTGTTGATGTGCTAATATTGGCTGGAGAAACAGGCTAAACAAATAATTCTTAGTTGTTTTTAACATGGACAAACACCTTTCAAATATTTAAAATCGCTTACAGACACTGCTATGTTTTTACTATACAACAAATACCGTTGTGTTTTGAAAATTCTCTATGCATGTTGATGTTGGCATTGAATCAAAAATAACTGCTGCTAATGTAGATAATGTGATTTAGAATTGCCTTTATGTTAAAATATACAGTTTGTACAGTGGTGTAACCTATATTTGTGCATATAAGGATTCAGCACCAAATTTTGTCAAATTTAAAATTGGAATTTGAAATGTCTTAGATGTTTCTTCAGATTTTCTATAAAATAATTAAAATTAGTTTGTTTCTGTTTTCTTAATGAATCCCCCACTTTGACCCATATTTCATGAGCAACCAACTCGACACATGACTGCAAAATGCGTCACCTGTTTTCGTGTAAAACACTTGATCTATAAATAGGTCGAGAAAAACACGTTGTATGGATACCGGGTGGTATAATTATCATTTCTTAGAATTTATCTTTAATATCAATTCATTATAACTAATGACAAATTTTTCAAAGAACAATGATTTGAACAAAAAATAGTGACTGTCAAAATATGATAAGTAAAACATAAGAGTAATTTATTACTAAAATTCATAAGAACATAAGAATATGGCCTACATTGTGTTCCATAGAACATTTTTCTGCTGACATGGAATCTGCTAGTTTGTCACGAGACTTTGTTCTCTGGAATAAAAATACACTTGGAATTACTGAAATCCGCCATTTTAAATATGTCAGAAATAGGTAATAATTTGACATTACTTTGAAACGATAGGAAAAATTCTGCAGATTGACGGTGTAGAGATAACCCATGTTTATCAAAACATGCAAAGGCAGAGGTCACGCAAGGTCGCACATGTCAATTATTTATCATTTCCAGAGATGCACGCAATAAGGCTAAAGTTACTATTTCCATTTGACAATTTTGGGTCGAAATTTTTTGGGGATTTGTATTGTGTATGGAGAAGATATGATTAACTTGAAGTAATGAGATATTAGAACTTTATGGTTTATAACATATAACTACTTAAGATTGAAAAACATTTAAACTAGTGATTGTGGGATACTAACTCTATGGTTAACAAGATATAATAATCAGAGGTTGTTACATGTAAGAACTAAAAGTTTCTAAGATATAATCACTAGAGGCTGTAAGATATAAGAACTATATATGTGAAGATATGAGATATAAGAACTATATGTGAAAATATGAGATTAAAAACTATAATTCATAAGATGTATTGGTTTACTTACAAATTGTAAGATATAAGAACTATATTTTGTAAGATATAATTACTTAAATGTGAAGATATAAGAACTATACTTTATAAGATATATTGGTTTGTAAGATATGATTACTTGCAGTAAAGTTGTAAGATATAAGAACTATACTTTATAAAATGTAAGAAGGTTATAAGATATAAGAATTATAGTTTGTAAGATATAAGAACTATTTTTTTTTTATTAGATATAATAACTGAAGCCTTTAAGATATAAGAAGTATACATTATAGGGAATAATATCTGAAGCTTGTAAGATATAAGAAATATACATTATTAGATATAATAACTGAAGCTTCTAAGATATAAGAAATATACATTATTAGATATAATAACTGAAGCTTGTAAGATATAAGAAATATACATTATTAGATATAATAACTGAAGCTTGTAAGATATAAGAAATATACATTATTAGATATAATAACTGAAGCTTGTAAGATATAAGAAATATACATTATTAGATATAATAACTGAAGCTTGTAAGACATAAGAACTATACATTATAAGGTAATAACTAGAAGTTGCAAGATTTAGAACTATGGTTCATAAGATATAATTAACAAGAGATGGTGAGAAAAGAACATGTTTTACAAATCAACCAAATTGTATATGGTTTAACTCTGTTTTTTCACTGTACATTTTGGTTAAAAATGAATTGAAATAGATTCTTTGCTGCCTAAACTATTTAAAAATTATTTTTTTAATGATATTGTTTGCAAGTTCACATATGATTAAATGAATACATGACATAATAAATTTTTGATGTAAGTTATTTTTTAGTTGGATTTCAAATAATTGAACTAAGTACATTTCCTGTTGAATGATTCTTATTTGAATAAGTAAATTGTTATAATGTTTAGACAAAAATGATAGAAATTGAAAGACACCTGACATATTTATAATAATCATAAATCTTACACTTATTACCGACCTTAGCCTACATAGATAAGAAACTATATTATACATATGTTATTTTTTAATTCGATATTTTGCATTAAAATGTGGTTTGTTTAAGTCACATATTGCTGTAAATTATTGACTCTTTTCTAAAAAAAAACGGATACATTGTTGAAAGGTAAGTAATTTAAATAATCCAATAATTTTGCATAAAGTATTTATTTTTTATTCCCATTGAGTTGAAGAGATATGTGTAAACCTAGCTTAATGAGATGAGATCAAAAGTTTTTAAATTAGATATTTGAAATAAAAAAAGGAATATTTTTCAATGTCTCATTCTCTTAGTTCATCCTGTTATACAATACGCTTTACATTTGCAATTAGAACATTTGGTCTGGAAGTTTTTAAAATTCCTTTGTTAAAATTTGTTGTAAAATAAATCACAAGATGACAATGCATATTTTTCCATTAAGCTCAGTTTTTATTCAAAGTAAATGAAGGTATTTGTTGATGAGAGATATTCATGTATAATGGAATAGTTATATTCCTATCAAATTGTGGTCATGGTAAGGTGTTAAATGTATGTGTAACATGATTTGTAATCTTGTCCAGATGGACAGTTTGGCAGTAATTTAACAGGACAGGAATGTAAAGAATACTGTCACATTACAACATAGTAACATAAATATGAGTGTAATTCTAATGTCAGGCGAGATAAGCTGGAAAACAACAATTTGTCTCCCCTAATCATACTGTCAACTTTTACTATTGACTGTTTGTTGGGCGAGGCTCAAACTTTATAACTCTGTTGACAGAATAAGGCAATTCTTTTCATTCAAGTTGTTGTATACAACTTCTAGTTAGGTAATAAGGTATCTAAGAGAGATGTAAGGGATTAAGGTATATAGCATCAATCCACACTAACCACAATATAAATTTTCAATAAGTAAAAAATTTATTCAAAGATGGTAATCATTACAGCCCTGTTGGCAAAACCTTCTTCAGTTTAGCAGAGATTGATTCATTTAAAGCGTCTTTCTACAAAATCAAAAAGATACGTTTTGTCAGAAATGAGTACTCTTGGCCTTAATGCTTCAAATTTTCTGAGTACAAAATTTGAGCCTCAGCACTATTTTATTCCTGGTGACGGGGTTGTCATTAGTTATACAAGTTCATATTTATACTGTATAATTCTTCAAGGGTTTTCTTACTTTTGCCAATTGTATTCATAAGAGACTTTGTCTTGTACCTGGGTTTTAAGATATTTGTACTATTTTGATTTTTTCTGTCTGATGACTGGTTCCTGTAATGAATGGTATCTGCAACAATGACATATACCAAGATACCGACAGGTATTAGATTTGAAATTGAAGAGAAAAGTTCTTTAGTGTCCCAAGTACAGAAAGGTTAGAAAACCACATCCTTTGCTCTTGTGATGTATTTGTTGTGAATGTCTTTGAAAAACTGAGTAGTGTATCAAATATATGACTAACACAATTTTCAAAAATCAAGCAAAAATTGTAAGCAAATTACATCCTAATTTGTTCTGCCTCTACACAATTGAGATAAAATATGTTTCTCTTGGGAAGGGTATGAACAAAGGCAAGAACTTAAGAATTGGGCTGATTGATTGAGATCAATTGACATAATGTAATAGGTATACATGTACATGTATATTTTATCTATAAATCACTGAGGTAAGAAAAGCAGTTATGATATGGTAGACTGAAAGTTGGGTGTGTGTAGGTTGTGTACAGTAAATCATTAAAACAATGACAGCAGTAGGTAATATACCCTGACTTGAACTATACCTAGTATATATTTAAATTCTTACAGCCACTATTTACATAGCTTCAAATCAAAACATTTCATCAAATTTAGACTAGTTTACTGTTGGCCATTCATAGTTGACGTCATAGCTTGGCAAATGTTTTGCATTTATCTCATTTTGCTCTTACTGGAATCTGTAAGATCTTACATTCTGAACTCTTCTTAATCCTTAGCTAACTTAGCTGCATCACTGCAAAGCTAAGAATTTCTAGCGTTGATGGATATGGCATAGCCTACTCCATCAGCCCATTGCTAGGTATGGTGCAGATCATTTAAAGTAAAGCTTCGTTTCAATGAATGTTTTAAGATGTTGAATTTCTAACCTTAAACCATAAATAATGATATTAGATTTAAAATATTATATAGTTAAGCTATATATGTATTTGTTAAATATAAGATATGTATCAGGTGTAATATAATCTGTATTAGACCAAGTGTAAATATACAATAAATATGTATTATTTACAGTATACCAATCACCTAACTATTACACCTTATTATCAGTTTATATAATTCCATACCTCAAACTGAAAAAATTGGGTCTATACAAAGTTATATTTAGGAATCATAAAGATTATTTTTAGAACTTTTTGAATTAAAATAGAACTAATTCATTTATTTTCTTGACTCACTGACCTGTAACATGTCTTATAATTGTATTGTATTTTTTTTATGATATCTGAGATTCATATTTATTCTTTCTATTAAATGAAAAGGGTTGTAGCCTTGATATAAATTGCTGTGGTTTTTGGGGTACCATGACAGCAAAATAACTCTCAGAAATTACTGATATAAATGATGACTGGTTATGAAATGAAACTTTGCTCCAATACTCATCTCTTACAAAAATATAGTTACAAACTTTTTATGTGAATTCCTGCATGCCCTGGTTAAATTGGTAAAGAAACCAAATGTGGTTTAAGAAAATAGGATTGCAATTTAAAGATCTGATGCACTAAATAAAAAGATCAACCTATTTTATCCAGGAGTGAATTTCTGTACAAATTTAGTCTTTTAGTGTATGTTGCTGACATTTTTTGTTATTTTTATGATTAATGCCATTTGAATTTAGTATTATTTGCTAGACTACGCCTATGTAAGATATAGTGAGACTAAGTCAATATCATACAATAATATTATAATCCACATATGTGTCACCTCTTTTTTTATATGAATAATTCATATCTCTACATTTTTGGAGACATTATTTCAATAAAAGAATTATCTTACTTCTCCACTTTAGATTCCTAAAAAATGGACAAAAAAGTCAAATCTTGAGACAAATAATTTTTGAGTCTATAAATGAAATAAACACTATGTAGTTTAACATTGCATAAATTGTAATACATGCATATGAATTTAAATGTAGGGTCAAGAGCAAGACCTTATTTTAAAAATAGATACCCTTGTATTGAATGAATTCCTTTTTTAGCTAATGAGCTGTAGTTATGTAAATAAATATTTTAATAATTAAACAACTTTTTTTAGCATTGAAATGAAAATGATTAATACTGTTTTTATGAATTTCAGATCTGATCTGGTATAAGAGCAGAATACAGGTATCTCCACAGGTGAGTCCATACCTTCTAGTTTCATGGGAACAATTCCAACATACATTCAGCAAAATAACCACATAGATTCAGCACTGAAATTCTTATGCATAAGCTTCTGATACATACATCTCTGCAAAGGTTTTCTTCTAGAATACACTATCAGACACCATTCAGAAAACATATTTGATAGCAGTACATGTACATTGTAATTCCTGTGAAACAGAACCCAGATTCATGGAACAAAATTTATTATTTAATAGAAAACACAGAAACAGAATCATAATCCGAAAATGTAGAAAAAGAGAGTGTTTTAATTGATGCTGGAAAACCACTATCCATTGATATTCATGTACTCACCACTTTTCAAAGTAAGGTTGATCCCTACCAATTTTGGTGATGATTTGAAATTGTAAGTGCTGCAGGAATAAACTAAGTGTGGATACTCTCATCGTGTTCACACTACAGGCTTTTATTTTCTGACACATGGAAATATCTTATGGACTCGCCTAAAGCTAACTACAATTTCAGTATTATAAGACAGAGTACATATTTCTTTTATACCCATTTTTTTCTAGGTTATTGAAACAAAACTTATGAACTTATAATCCCAGGGGGTTTAGTTTTTGCACTCTCAAGTATAATATAAGGTCTATGTCTGTAAGCATTTGTTTTCCAGAAGGCTTTTCTACACTAATAGTCATTAGTAAAAATCATAGTTATTATTATATAAAGAAAGGTACCCACTTAGGGTCAATGCAGAGCTGTTATTTTTGCCAGTCATGTCCAATTGGAGCTCAAAAGAGTTTGGTTAAGATAAATGTGATAATGATTTATTAACTTATATTCTTATTTGATGTGAAATATGTGGTGGTTTTAGTATGTGTATGTTTAGTGTCTATACATTTTGGAACAAATTGCATTAAATTGATAAACTGGAGATTAAAGGTTGAAGAGTAATTTCTGATCTTTTGATGAAGACAAAAGCTAATTATTCTATCAGACAACCTTATTTTCTCGATTAAAAAAAAACGAAGTAGAGTCCTTTAATGACTGGAGAGAATCACACTTTGCATTCTTTATTGTATAAATTATTAACATTCTTTATTGTTTACTGAAGCAATTTTGAAGAAACCAAGTATTGCATGATGGGGATGTGGGCAAAGACTTGATGTAAAAATTGCTATTAAATATTAATTCAAGGGAAACGCTATAGACTTACTTCGTGTTGGCTTTACCGAACCCAAGAGATTTCAACCCTGTGAAGACAAATATTTTTTTTTTACTATATTTATACAATCTACATTGATTTCTTTATGGCAATATAAAGTGAAATATATGTATGTATATGAAATAGTTTTTAGCAGTAAGGACATTCTTTTGAAATTGAAAGCATGTATCAATTTTACAGATCTTTATCAGCATAGCAATTTCTAGCATTAAACTATTTATTCCAATGCCAAGACCATACAAGTTCATTTAAAGTCGTTGTTAAAAGGATTAAATCCAAATTGAAACATTCTAAATATTTGGACCATTTGTGAGACCTTACAGAAAGAAAAAACAGGTGGATATGCTGTCTGTCGTTTTAAAGTCCCATATATAAGTTTTAAGCATGAACAGGAATTCCCTCACCAATAATAAAAGATTCAGAACATTTGTACAATTCCTTTGAAACATTATTTGAGCTCATTGAATTTGTAAAACATGTCAATTTTTTTTTTACCAAAAATGAAATAAAACTGCTTCAATTGGTAACAACATTTCAAACAATGAATATTTATGATTTCCTGTTAATTGTCCTAATTGCGACTAAATTTTAATTACTATGTTTTAAGTTTTAACTGATGGTTAAAGCCACAGGTATTTGAAGGAGTGTCTGTACTAATCTGTTATACCAAGGTAATCTTTACTGTGTTAGGTTAATATGTTAATATGCAATAGCAATTTTATTACTTTTTAATGTGTGTTTTTGTAAAATAAAAGAGTTATTTCCTCTGAAATCTGTCTAGTTATTGTGTAACAATTGCAACAGGTCAAATAAAAAAAAAATGAAATAACATTTTTATAGAAAACTTCAGTATTCCTAACTTCAGCTTACTCCTATCCAGGTAGAAGGACACATGTTTAATGTAGAGTTAAATCGTCTTAACTAAAGCTTTTCCTTTACGTACCTTATTGAAACGGGAGCCAGGTTTCTATAGATATATAGCAGAAAAATTGACTGTTGCCACTTGTAGGGTGTTGTTAACATTCTCAAAGGCAGCCATGGCTTATGGAAGTTAGAGTAATAGCAAGTTTCAATGGAATATGTTTGAATTGTTCGACATTTGGACATCAGCATAGCTGAACAAGAGCGCTATGACAAGCTAATATTTACAATGGCTATATGCATTCAAGTCCTGAACCAAACAGATTTAAGCCAATCTTGGACCATTGACATTTGAAGATTTAAATGAATTTGATGAACCCAACTTTTGTTCTGAAAACTGGTATATGATATAATGAATTTGGTAAAAGGGTATTATTTGTTGAATGAATTCAAATTTAGTGAAGTCCTCATTTAAGTTCACCCCTAGTGAGACTGTAGACCTACATGTTACTGGTATTTGAATTCTATCATCATGTCACACTAGAGAAACATATCTAGATTCTATTATATCTATTTCCATCAAGAGGGGGCTAAATTTAGTCAATCACTTGAATGAAAAGGTTTAAAATTAACTACAGGCACAAGTTTAATCTATAGGTTATCAATTGAGGGCTGTTGAATCAATGTTTTGTAACGGATGTATGAGATCCACTTTGATAATTTTATCAAGATTAAAGATACAATCAACATCATAGTTTACATAGCTTCAATTCAATACCTCTTATATTTCTCATCAATTAATAGGTGAGACATAGTAGCTAAGAAGTTTATTTCCAACTGTAGAAAGAGCTGATAAAATGCATCTGTGAAATAGCTGAATGTTTATCACTGCTGTTCTGAAAAACATGCGTTTAATTATTATGCACTTGTAGTCTAAACCTATGGAAATACCTTTCCTTTCAATTTTTTATTCCATGTGAAATATTTGAGTAAACTACACCCTGTATTATATGTATTGTATAAAAGTACCACACCTTACAATGTACTATACTTAAGCTTACGGTTTCTATAATGGACATATTTTATACTATTAGCAGACGACAGACCGGATAGTTATTTTGCCCATATAAGGATTCTTCTTACATCATGGCTAAATTCTATTTTATATTTTTGTAGCATAAATTCTGTTCTGCAGTCCATTTTTGAATATTAGTACCTTTCATAATTTCAATATTGTTTTGCAGTAGTTTTCTGTTTAACACCAGTGACAGTTGTTGTCAGTCCTGTCTAAAATGGCCTGCTGGAGTGTTCTGGAAGTTTTGAATACAAATTTTGTTGGTATACATTTTCTTATGTTTTATTCTCTTGCCATTACATCTGATGACGACACGTGTATATTGTGTTGAAACGTTATGTGCCCAACCTTAATAAAGAAGTGTGTTATATTCCATAATATTGTCTTGTGAACAGAACTCATTTTAAAGATATTTGCAAATGATGACATGCCCTTTCTGTAATATATATTTAAAAGAACATTTAACTTAGGTGTAAGGACTGATGTTGAAGAGACAATGCCCTGTAATTGATTGAAATATATTGATAACTGATAAGTTGTTTTTGTAATGGAATGTTACTGACCTATGTTAAAAATGTAATATTGACAGATTTCTTCATCTCAGAAATTGATCTGGAATCAATATGGAGTTTTTGACACATTGATCTGCAATATCAAACCTAATCTATTTCTTATAGTAGAAGTTATATAGAACTTTGGTGTTTGTAATGCATTGGTGGTTTTTAGAGAAAAGTACATGTAAATATTAAACAACGCCTGTTTTTAACTTTTGTTTTGCAAGCTTGAAGGTCAGGTGAAAAAGAAACATATTTGAGTCAAACATTTTGTGTAACAGAACAAGTATTTTCAAGTAGACAATAACAACTGAAATTCCCATGTGTTAGTAAGTCTAATAAAAGTTAGTCTTATAAATATTAGTCATAAGATATTTTAAGTTTGTGCCACATCGATTCTGAAAAAGGTTTGGGATGGAGCCAAAGCAAAAATCTTGTTTCCGTTTATCAGCAATCAGAAGGCAATTTAGATTTGATTGTGTAGTTTTCTGATCTTAAGAAAGATAAGATCATCAAAAACTATTTTGTCTAAATATTGTACAAAAAGTACCATCCACCGAAAGTAGTGCCAGGTTTTCTTAGATCAGCTTAACAAATTCGGTTCATCACCTAGGAATATGATAATTGATAATAATAGGCTAAGTTTGATGAAATCAGGAGATAAAAACCATCTACCTGGTACATTATAACAATAAACAAAACAATATATTACCTAAGTAAATAATACTCCTGTTTACTGGTATGTTGTTTGAGAAAATGCCAGCTGACAGACTGTTTGGTAAATCTACTGGAATGATGGAAATGGTTCTGTACACATGGCAAGATAGTTTAATGCTTTCAGAAATTCTAAAGTGTCAGAAGCCATGCAATTCCTTTGGTTTTTTTTATTACATTTTTGTATTAATCTTCACAGTAAAACATAATGATATGCAAACTACCACATAAGGTAATCAAGATACCACAAATGCTGCCCAAAAAGACTTTTGAAACAAGCCCAATGACATCCCTCTTAATTTGCCTCATATTTACCCAGAAGATCCTGAAAAAGAAAATTTGACATTTATGCTTGTGTGAGAAAGAAAAGTGAAGCATGCTGCAATTGGTTGTCTCTGTATGCTAATCAACACAGTAGTTATAATCTGCCATATTTGCAGATAAGATAAGAAATGACGTATATCAGCTACACCACTTGACATTTGTCTTCTGCTTGAAGCATTGTCCAGTTTCTTGAACTGTCCTTAAGCTCAGTATTGGCCCCATAATTCACAGAGTTTAAATATCAAGCTGCTAGGAGTTATAAAGCTGATTTAATGGAAATTTAACCAAACATGTATTTAAGTCTCAGAAACTGTCAATAAGTTCTAGAAAAAAAATTATTTTTGAAAGAATCATAAAGGACATTCAATGTCAGAGAAGCATTTTATAAATTTATACTGAATTTTAAATTCAATAGATTTCTTTCTGAAAATGATGGATATCCATTGAAAAGTCTGTTGTTTATGATCATATATTGAAGAGTACTATAGGCACAACATTTTTTGATGATAATGTAGGACAGTAGTAGCCAGGAGCTGATTATATAGGTCATATAGGATATTAAACATCAAATGATAATCTTAGATCCACTGATAGGAAATCCACAATTTTTAATGTTTACTATGATCAAACGTTACACCTATTTCAGAGTTCATCTTGGGATAGTCAATTATTGTTCTCTTTTGTTTGCTGTTTAAATCTCAAGGTACATGACCTCTTTCAATATGAATAAATCAGAATATTTTGTCTGTTGAACCAGAATTTAGGTGCTTTATGTCAAAAACAAACTATCAATAGTATTGATGATACAATAAATTTGAGGAAATTAAAAATATTAAAGAAAGAGTTTACACCAGTTTTTTTTAAGGTGAGATAATTTTGACAGAATCTAGCAATAAGTTTAAGATGAAGGTTAAATAATTCAATAAAAACAAATGAAATTTTTCTTTGTTATTGATGATATTGATTGTGTTTTCAAAGCACCTGATGTCACTGTACCCTTTACCATCTATGCATGTTGTAGTAGTGATTAAAGTCTGTATAGTTAAGCCATGTTTTACTTTGATCTGTGGGCCTTGTGATTGATCTGATCAGACAGAGTTGAATGGCACATGTATCCTTAGGCTGTCACCTATCACGTCACAATATACTAGCATGGGAGAGGGACTGCGTAAACCAACTTTATCTTAATCAACCCTAGTACTAACAAAGATAGATTATTTTCTCTTTTTAACTGCCTGTTTGATCTGGAGGTAAGAATAGTTGTGTTTATTTTAATTTCATCATATTATTTCTATTTACATTGTGACTAGAATTAATAGATGCTATTATGGTTATTTTTGTCATGTGGAGAATTATTTTTTTATCTGAGAAGAATTGAACATGATGATTTTCTGCTTGATGTCATGTCAGCAATGTTAAGCTCCGTGGTGTCTGTGACCACATTAGCCAATAATGTTGGAGGTATCAGCAATTATTGTGGTGTCTTGGGTTAATCCAGTTCAGTTGTCTGAGAATCAACCAAGTTTGTCTATAATCTTGCCTAGGTGCAAACCTTGGGTATTAATTCTAATTGGTATGTCAGAGGGAACTGTAGTTGTATCTTAAGCATTTTTTAAGAAGTTGTTAGAAATTTTAAGCCAAAAACATGTTTTTTTTTTATTATCTTATTAATTTTGGTTGATGTATATCACCTTGGTTGTCAACTTGGAAACATTGTATTTTAATATCTTCTTTACTATAATCCACTTGGCTTTTTTTTTATTAAAATGACTTATTTTAATCCAGAAGGTAAGCCATGCTGCGAAATGCATCACATGAACACAACTGACACATAAAACACCAATGACTGGGGTTAACCAAATACTGCCTCAGTTATTGGGATATTTTGAAAATTGAAATAAATGTTTATAAAAACAAACTGACTGCTCTGTTTCTATAGTATCCTTTGATTTTATTACAAACTGACTGCTATGTATTTAAAAATGTCCTATATTTTATATCAAACAGGCCGCTGTATATTAAAATGTCCTTTGATTTTATTACAAACTGACTGCTATATATCTAAAAATGTTCTCTGATTTTAGAACTAACTGCTTGCTATGTATTTAAAAATGTCCTATATTTTATATCAAACAGGCCGCTGTATATTAAAATGTCCTTTGATTTTATTACAAACTGACTGCTATATATCTAAAAATGTTCTCTGATTTTAGAACTAACTGCTTGCTATGTATTTAAAAATATCCTATATTTTATATCAAACAGGCCGCTGTATATTAAAATGTCCCTTGATTTTATTACAAACTGACTGCTATATACCTAAAAATGTTCTCTGATTTTAGAACTAACTGCTTGCTATGTATTTAAAAATGTCCTATATTTTATATCAAACAGGCCGCTGTATATTAAAATGTCCCTTGATTTTATTACAAACTGACTGCTATATACCTAAAAATGTTCTCTGATTTTAGAACTAACTGCTTGCTATGTATTTAAAAATGTCCTATATTTCATATCAAACAGGCCGCTGTATATTAAAATGTCCTTTGATTTTATTACAAACTGACTGCTATATATCTAAAAATGTTCTCTGATTTTAGAACTAACTGCTTGCTATGTATTTAAAAATGTCCTATATTTTATATCAAACAGGCTGCTGTATATTAAAATGTCCCTTGATATTATTACAAACTGACTGCTATATACCTAAAAATGTTCTCTGATTTTAGAACTAACTGCTTGCTATGTATTTAAAAATGTCCTATACTTCATATCAAACAGGCCGCTGTATATTAAAATGTCCTTTGATTTTATTACAAACTGACTGCTATATATCTAAAAATGTTCTCTGATTTTAGAACTAACTGCTTGCTATGTACCTAAAATGTCCTTTGATTTTATAACAAACGGACGACTATATATTAAAATGTCCTCTGATTTTAATACAAACACTGTTATGCATTCAAATGTCCTGACTTTTATGTAACTAAAATGCTCTCTGATTTTGTAACTAACTGACTGCTACCTGTATGTATCTAAAATGCTCTCTGATTTTGTAACTAACTGAATGCTACCTGTATGTATCTAAAATGCTCTCTGATTTTGTAACTAACTGACTGCTACCTGTATGTATCTAAAATGCTCTCTGATTTTGTAACTAACTGGCTGCTACCTGTATGTATCTAAAATGCTCTCTGATTTTATAACTAACTGACTGCTACCTGTATGTATCTAAAATGCTCTCTGATTTTATAACTGACTGACTGCTACCTGTATGTATCTAAAATGCTCTCTGATTTTATAACTGACTGACTGCTACCTGTATGTATCTAAAATGCTCTCTGATTTTATAACTGACTGACTGCTACCTGTATGTATCTAAAATGCTCTCTCATTTTGTAACTAACTGACTGCTACCTGTATGTATCTAAAATGCTCTCTGATTTTATAACTAACTGACTGCTACCTGTATGTATCTAAAATGCTCTCTGATTTTGTAACTAACTGGCTGCTACCTGTATGTATCTAAAATGCTCTCTCATTTTATAACTGACTGACTGTTATCTAAAATGTGCTCAAAATTAATAACAAACTGACTGCTATGTATCTAAAATGTCCTCTGAATTAATAACAAACTGACTGATATGTATCTAATATGTCCTCTGATTTTATAACAAACTGACTGATATGTATCTAATATGTCCTCTGATTTTATAGCAAACTAAATATCCTCTGAATTAATAACAAACTGACTTATGTATTTAAAATGTTGTGTGTATTGTATTTATCTGTATAAGTTAAGGTTAAGATGTCATGGTATAATATGTGTAACATGTTTTATTAGCAGGTTTATCAGGAATTAAGAAACATTAAACATCAACTATATCTCTACATATTATATCACCTGTAAATATTATTATTACTGACATGCACTTAACAAACTGGTTACTCTTAAAATGTCACATGATTTTACAAGATATGTTGACACCAATTGATTCTCTACTGAAGTTAAATGTCTTACTGTTCTACAAATTAAAGACAAGGATGATAATGTCTGGTTATATTATGCAGTGCACCTTGACAATGATTTCAAAAAACATTTCATAATGTGAAACATATTTTTAGAGCCCTTACAAAATAAAAACTCAATAATAATTCCAAAATACCAGTTTGGCAATACATATGTAGCAGCAAATGAACTTTTCATGTGAGGCAGTATATCTATCAAAAATAAATGAAAAGTAGTATCAGGTGTCTAGAAAAAAGAATACAGTCTATATTGCCATCTTAGTTCTTTAGAATTTTACTCTACCTATGTCTTTACTCTTTGACTTCTTGATCAGCAAACATAGACCTTCATTTCAGACATGAATTTTCATCACGTCCTTCAAGAACAGTCCACGGCCAATTTTATTGTCAATCCCACGCAGCTGGCTATGGGTAAGATGTAGGTTTATATGGATTGTATTAGAAATGTGAAGTCAAGATAAATGTGAACAATATCTAGATATTCTTAACTTTAAATGTCTGCTGTAGATTCTGATTAATTTACATAAAATATCATGAATAAGAAGTAAGTCTAAATCTTTTTTGTCTTACGGTATGCCAAAATTACAAGGTCTAATGCAAGAAAATAGTTAGATTCCAAGCAATTGCTTTCAAAAGTGACCTTTCAACATCAACAATCAGCAACTTATCAGTTAAAATGACATGTGTGTACATAAGTTTCTGAACATTGTTAGTTGACTAAATCACTGATATACCATTACTCATGTAACCTATAGAATTGACCATAATAGTTATACAACTTCTAACTTCTGCTGGCTAGTCTTATAGCTAATTAGCTTTAATTAGGTTAACAAAACTGACTATTGATTTAATTACTGACCTAATTATTTGAGTTGACCAGCAGTCAATATGAGATATTGATCTACATGCATCATTGAACATTTATAATGACACATAGTCTTAATGTTAATGTTTTAAAGAGGGCAAGAAAATGTGTCTTTAATCCTAAAAACAGTTCTATGTGCCTTTTGATTTTTAAAGACTGTACCAAAATATAAATTAAGGATTAAAATAATCAAACTAGCCTCACTTATTTGATAAAACACTATCTCCTCTGTTTGATTTTATATCAAAGTGAAAATCCTGTAACAAATTAAAAAATTGTTCTATAGTTTTGACTTAGACATTATAGGAATAAAATGTCAGCTATAAACAATATGCAAGGGTAAAATTACACCAACCACTGGTGAACACACTGAACACTGCATAAAAAATATCTATATAATATGCACAGTATATGACTATTGATTATCTATACTGTTAGACTATTGACATTATTTTATAGATGTTCTGATTGAAAAATCAATACACCAACATTTTTTTATCATTACTCTAACCTTTATAATGGCGAGGGTGGGATGTTTTTAATGACCTGCTAACATAGTCAATAGTGCCCTTACCAGTGTTTTTGATCATTCACCCTCAAATCTTCAGTTTATGTTTTGTGTGAACTGAAGGGCGTCATATATTGAAAATACATTTTTTTTTTGTTCGATAGAAATTACGATTTTATGAAAATTTCAAATGAACATTTCAGTTCCTTACCACACGGTTTTCTTCAGAAGAATACCAAGCTCATTTACATCCCATTGCCGTTAGTAAATTGCATTTTCTACTTTCTGCAAGTCATATGAAGTTTTTTTGTTGTCCTTGATTCTTAAAATTGTGACCTTATCAAACCCAACATAATGTTTTCACCTAGATACATGGGTAAGGCAAAATTTGGGCACCTGCACCTGCAAAATATTATAATGCTCCTCTGAATTAAAGTTACTTAAGACTTGTTTTCTCTTAGCCATAAATTATGTCATTTTATAAACATGAATAGAAGATATATGACATGTGATGTAATAGAATCAGTCCATGTCACCTGATTTTACTTTCATTAAAGCCTGTCTGCGTCAGGTGTGTAATTTTTGTCAACTAGTAAATTTCATGATATATGTGCCACATTTGATATCTTTATGAAATTTTATAAATGAATGAAATTGATTCAGCCATACATGAAACTAAAATTTCCAAATTTGAAAAAAAGCATAAAATATCTTGGGTCTTTAAATTGCAAACTTTCTGATATTGTGATTAGACCTTGAGTACAGCAGGAGGTAATACTCAAGAGAGAAATTATTCCATCCCAGTAGAATATCTGAAAGAATATCACAGTAAACCTCTTATACAAGGAAATAACTAAGAAGAACTGTAGATTCTATGACATATTATTATACTGTACTGATTAACAATGAAGAAGGTCAATAATATAATATAATATATAAAAGGATAAATTAAGCAGGAGAAAGAAGATGTAACTAATGGTAGCCATGTTTCTTTATCATTCTTTTCTATCAATCATTGATTGTGAAACTTCTGATGTAAACATATTGATCATTCGCTTGTCTTAGCTCGCTCCTAGTTGTAGGAAATTGAGCACTAAAGCATGATGGTTTCTTCCACCAGTTATCTAGGTTAGATTGTTGGTTAGACAAGTTAGATGGATTCTACAATAGCCGCGTGTAGGCAGTAGAAACCTACTTCTGCTTGTAAACAATCTCTTGTAAAAGAAATAATGATAGATTGGTTTTCTATAGACCAATGATTTAGTGTGAATAGATCTATAGAGAAACTATTGGTGTTAATGTTGGAAGAAATATTTGATCTATATCAATGTGTGGTGTAAAATACTGAACAGAAATTAGATTCATTAAATTTTGTGAGTATTGTTTTGATTCTAACAACAATTTGTACACATGTATCTAGATTCTGAGGATGGTTTTGAATCATCTGTCTTAAAACCAATCTGTATGCTGAGATTTTTTGGAAACTTAGTAACATTGCTCTGGCATTGAAACGAAAAAATAAAAACGAGTTGTTTCTGTTCTCTTTGTCCATTCTATTTGGAATGAAGCAAAACAATGCCATTAACTTTGGCCTTGAGTCAAGTCCTGTTTTTTTATCGATATTTGTTGTATTGTATTCTCAGATTGAGGTTTAGATTACATCATTCTCAAATGGTAATTCTGTGTTGTACAAATTGAAAATGACAACATATTTAGGTGTTTATTTGTACATGTTGGTCATCCACGTCTGTGATCTACTAACAAGGTGTTTTATTACTCCTTCTTCTTACCTGGCCTACTCTCTAGGGAAACAGACTTGTTTGTTGCTTGGTGATCTTTATCTAGATGACGCTTGTAATTTTTTTATCAGTTTGCATAGAGTGATAAATGACGTCTGGAACTTATTTTGTAAGGATTGGCTCTCTTTTGGCATAGGTATATAATATAAATCTAGGGCAGAACTAGTTACTTCTGTTCATATTTCTAAAAAATAAATGATATTGAATTCCAGGTGTGCAAAGTACCAGGAATTTTTTTTACATTGAAATTTTTTACAATAAATGCCCATAACGTATATATAAATTCTGTGAATAATATTAGAATAAAAAGGTGGAGAAATTATAACAAAAAATTGATCTAAAATAGATATTGTTAAATATCATTGTATTGTCAAATGGAATTATTCTCATATTAGGATTGTAAGTTCACAGGCTGTACAGGCGCCTTAAATAACATAGGTTTAGGAAGAAGAAACAGTCGTAATGTGTTGTGTCACTCCAACTACATGCCTGTGCCTGCGCTAAACTTAACCACAATGTAACAACCTATAATTCCAATGAATATGTTTTGAGCCAGTGGTCAGAAATGACTAGACAATGCAAGCATGACGTTTGATATGGTGTAGGTAATACATCAGGCAGATATCTTCCACCCACTCAAAAAGCTCAAGCTCTCATGGAGTAGAACAATTCAGAAAGCTTGGTATTATTAATTATTCAAAAAAAGATGAATGTCAAATCATAATGAAAAACATTCTTAGATGTGTAAAGGAATTTATCTAGTAATGGTAGCAGATGTTTCTATGCCAGCAGACTATTGTTAATCTTTATCATCTTAATATGATGTCATAAATTTCATTATCATTCAATAACAGACTTTAATTAGTCCTAACTGACCACCTGCCTAGTGGACAATGGATTTATCATTGATTTTGTATGATCCATTGATACAATACCAGTCAGTCCTAGATTCAAATCTTTTAAATAATGAGCCTAAGTAATTGGCAGATTTAATTTTAATATTTGTAAAATAATCGTTTTTTTTTAAACTTAGCTTTATTCAAATATAGTAAAACCAATTACTGTTATAAATATCTCAAAAAAGAAAGATCTTTATATATGTAGAAAAATTTGACTGTCCAATTGTCTTGTCGATAGTATCAATAAGAAAGGTTAACATTCTAAAAATAGAACGGTGCCCTCAAGAAAGAAGATGTCGCAATTAATTAAACAAGAGAATAATTCCACTATTCAGCGTCTTGTTGATTATTGTGAAATAATCTCTCTTCTCTCACAGAGTAAACCACTTGACTGATTTAACAAATGATCTTACTGATCAAATTGCTTGAAAGATAAACCAAATTAATAGATGTACTATTAGCTGCTTTGACAAGCAAATTTCTTTTTAACCCCTTTTACAATAGAAATTTTTTCTGTTATTAGAATAATTCTGAAAACGGTTTTCAGAGCAAAATGGATGAATTTAGTATAATGTAAAAAAACAAGCATTCTATAGAACTGTTCAAGGAGTTGATTTCAGAATGGTTTTCAGAATGGACTCAGTAAAATTGTGTAATTGTGAATATAACTGCTTTTAAAATGGGCATTTATTGAAGTCTGTTCTGGGAAAAGTTTGGAACAATTTATTGAGGCAATCACTTGTTTCTTGTTCTTGTAATTTACCATAAATTTGGAATAGATTAGTTTATTGTCAGTTGCGTCATTATTGAAATGGTTTGCACTCATAAATATACATAAAAAGTCATGTTGTTCCTTAACAACTATAAAACATATCAAATGTATTTTTTCAAATATGATTTATGTTTCTATCATTACTATAATATAAGAATGATTTTATGTGTTGGTGAAAGTGAATTATTGGATGATGAAGGACATGTACCTCCCATTCATAATTTTCTATTAGATGACACAGTATGTCAGATGTAGAGTTGAAAACAAAAGAAATATATGATGTGATCATGTCTTTAAGTCTTAAACGTGAAAACTAAATAAGTTGTGAAAATAATGAGGAAATGGGTCTTTCTTCAAGCTCTTTTTCTTCATCCTTTTTCCTTTTTCTTCAAACTTTACGTGTTTGTGTTGTGTCATGGTTTTGTTTATTTATGCATTTTTTGTAGCAAGTGTAACCTTAATTAGTGATTGTAGGGTCACCATCCACCTAGTCTAAGATATAATTAGATACATAGTTAAAGTATATTTAAAGATAATGTTATTATATAATAAGGGGTGTATATTGTAAGATATGTTCAAGTCAAACTGAATTAAGAACATCACTCACTGATCTGGTCTAGCTTATTAATGAACTAGAAAACACTGTTATGGATATTAGATTAATTTAACTATGTTATTAAAACTAAGTCTTCAGACTTTATTAACTTAATCATGTACTAAGATATAATATATCCTTCACTCACCATACTTTTTTCACCCAATTTTATAGATAAATCTAGAGTACAAATAATTACATTTACCAGTTACAGAGAGCTGGGATGACTTTCAGTGAAAGATGCATCCCATGAATTGTCAAGAGTTGGTCAGTTTTTATTAAAACCTTAAACGCTACAAATAAATTGCACTTCGACAGTGAAAGTTTGAAATTAAAAGCTGTATTCTGTCTTTCTTGAGGAGGTGCCTTAAATGTGCCGTGTTATTCATCACCTTCTTGTGTAACACTTCAGAGAAATTCAAAGTCCCAACTTCACAAAGTTGACAGTAACATTGGTATGCAGGACTATCAACCTTATGCAACTAATGTCTATAAGGTGTCAATGGTAAATTATACCTGAATTAGAAGTTAAATTCAGAACCTCCCACTCTCCACAAATACATCAAACTGCTTGTTCAAGAATTCCTTGTATAGACTGGAATGGTGTCCCACCCAGTGTAGGTTATATTGTTATGTAGACTAATGTTTTACAAATTAACTAAGAATTGTGTTGGACTGGGTGCATGTTGATTTTAAATGTTCTAAAGTGTTTTTTTGTTTTATAATTGTTTTAAGATGTTGACATTATATGCTAGTCCTACGTGTAAGTCAAAATTAAAAATATTTTAGGTGGTGAGTTTACTAGGGAAAACCAGTACTTTATTTTATAGTAGTAAGATTAGAATTTCAGTTACAAGAATTGTATATTCTCTATAAAGGTATTAATCAGAGATTCAACATAAATGCTGTATATTTTGTAACAAATTGACAGTCTAAGTCTCCAATCACTTTCACAAATCGTGAATAGACACTGTAGTTATTTTATATGTTTTTTTCAACAATTTCTATTAAGTTTTTCTATTATATAGATTCAAATAGATGTTTATTATAGATTAAGAAAATGTTCTATTAATTTCTCAATTTGATTCTAGACTAGGGTAGATTTATGAACAAGCTGGAGAAAGGAGAATTATAAAATAAGAGATGGAAATCTCTAGTTGATTGACAAATAATAAATAATGACAATATAATAGTTTTCTCT
Source organism: Lottia gigantea (assembly GCF_000327385.1). Classification (NCBI taxonomy): domain Eukaryota; kingdom Metazoa; phylum Mollusca; class Gastropoda; family Lottiidae; genus Lottia; species Lottia gigantea. Next base: position 5,433,976 of record NW_008706746.1, read on the forward strand.
TACAGCTTAACACATCTCTCTCTGAAAATTGATGTGACCTCCATTTTGTTTCATGGATAAGAAAATAACATTTAAGAGATATTGCATTAAACATATTATTGAAATAGTTTGAACAGTTTAGTAGATGCACTTCAAACCTGTCTGCAATTATTATATGTTATCAATGTAAATATAATAAAACATGTTAATTGCGAAGCCCAATTTATTTTTATACGCTAACATGGAAATTTGGACATATATTGCCATCACCCATGTCCGTGGGTCCGTTTACATTTCTTGTAGGCACAATAGAGGCTACAGTTTTTATCTTGATGAAACTAGGTATGCATGTATATATTGATGAGATCTCAGTCGAGTTTGTAATTGGTAATAATCGGATGAAGGGTTTCAGAGTTATTGTCCTTGTGTGTACAGCGATGACACATTGTTCATGTTTTACTTTGATGATAATTTGATGAACTGTTCCAAGTGTTTGTCTTGACTTATAGATGATTTTAAGATTAATTTAAAATTCATTATTAAGCCACAAAAGATTTTGTTATCATTTCTGACAGCTGGTAGTAGGCTTATGTTGCCATGCCTGGCAAGCTATCTTTAGATAGGGATATCACCTTTAAGAATCACTGGTCAATATTTCTAAATGCTAATACTGATTTAAACCATATTTTGAATTAGAATTATCTAGTGTTGTAACTGTAACCATGAACACATTATATTTTCATGACTTTAGATTTAACAGCAGAAATCAATAGTCAAACTTGGTCTTGTATTATTTTACAATGACTCCATTTATACTTGAAAAACTAGCTTTATGAGAATTTCTCCCTCACTCAAGATGGTTAGCTAAGTGTTTTAACTTTATCGTTGTGAGTGCGCTGATCTGGGCAGATAATGCTGTCTCATTCCTTTCTCTTGTCCTTCTTTTTCATCTGGAATTGTCTGGAGTAGGTATTGGACTAATTTCCTACCTCATTGATATGTTTGGCTTTTGGACTTGATTTGTGATTTAAGGTATAAGCCTGGTTTCTCCCTGTGATTTCTAAGCATAAGAGCTACAATCAATTTTATTTGCAGCCTGGTTTTACCCTTAATGAAGACCTAAGTTTGATATAAATCAGTATATTTATCATTGATTTGGGGAAATCTTTGCATGTAGTTTTCAATCTAAGCTGACAGTAATATGAATTAAAAGCAATTCTGTTTCTATTCCATTAAAAATATTGAAGCTAGATATATTTTTATTTTTTATGATGTCATATAAGTGAATCATCTACATACACTCCAACAAAAACAAACATCGATATTTTATACAGGCTGTTATTGTATAATAAAGCGCTGATGGAAGTTGCCCTGTTGCCATGTGTAGATTCTGATTTAAGAAAATACTGTAATCTGATTGGTTATTGAAACCAGATTAAATTTGACCAATCATGATGACAGGAAAAAATTTAAACTTAATTTGAAATTAATATCTATTATTCTTAACGTAACAATATGATTCTGATAAAATTTGCCATGAAATCAACATCAAATTGTCATATTTTTATGGTAAGAAAGAATAATCAAGCTTGTCAGATTGATTTAGTGTTAAAGTTCTACACTAGGTCTGGTTGTTTAACTATTGATCTAGCTAGCATGCATGAAACAGGAGGGAATGTCAGACCAACCGCTTCTATGTATTTTGATTCTATCAACATGACCTAGGTATATCTAGTGGAATTATTGTGGTATTCTAAACTCTGCTAAATTTAAAATGCTAAATCTATTTTAGTCTGGTACATATTCTATAAAAGTTGAGCCAAATATAGCCTGCTACCTGTATTATGTTTACATTACAGAAACTAGGTTGAATTTGATGATGTAATAGTATTGGAACCAGACGTCACTGTTTGACTGCCAATATTCACATCATAGGTTTTTTATCTCAGACATCTTTTAAGTTGAATTCATTAATTATGTACTTGGTTCTCCTCTTCAGCTCAGCTGGATGTAAGAATCATTTCTTGCTATAGAACATTGTACTGAGATTTATTTTTAAGAAAAATGAGGTTTCTTTTTTAACTAAATTTCTTTTTTTTTAATACTGATATCTAATCTTGACCCACAACTATACTAAATGTTCAAAATTTCAAAATCAAGACGGCTCATTTCCTATAATGTCTGGACATGGCTAAAGTCAGAACTCTTTTCTAGTTCAAGAAGTCCAAAAATTAAGTTTTTATTATCCTGACATTATCGGGTGATAATACAAATATTTCACAAATGTGCTCATATCATCAATATAATTATGTAGGAATCAGTTTATTGTGTATCACATATTATGTGGTGTGATTATATAAGTAGCATTTAGTATGCACTAAGTAGATTTATGGATAGGTTAATTTACTGCATGCCTATGATAATGATATTAACTGAAAAATATTCTCAGATATATCTATTGCCTTCTCACTTCCTACATTTATAACTAACTATTCTCACTGTTAAATATAAATATCAACTAATAGTCTAAGCAAGACTGAATAATGCACAAAGAGAAACAAATCTCATTTTCAAAATGTTTCTTTACATTTGGTTGAGATTTGTATCCTGGTATACAATAAGTTCCTGTGTATTTCTATCCATGTGCAGTCAATCTTAAACTCTTGGTATTGCTTGATTTACCCACAAGAAGGTAAGAAGATTGATTGGCTTCTGTTGTAATGGTGAACTGTAGATGTAGGTACGCCTGTTTGGAGAAGTAAAAGTTTAATAACCTTTAACACATTAGCTTGATAACACTAGTAACCCCACATTATATAAACAATGCCATCTTTATTTCTATTACTCATGTAAGCTGATTAAAGTCAATTTTGACGTCAAAAGTTTGAAGAATTTCAAGTGATTCTGAGTTAAATCTGATCTATTGGTCTATGAGAAGCCATCGCAGATGGACAGATAGTCTGCCAAATTCATATAAAACATATTTTTGTGTAAATCATTATAAATCTGTAGATAAGCTTATGTGTCTGAAGTTCCTAATTCTGCGCTAAATTTTTCTCAATACTCTTATATAGCTTCTTTTATCAGACCATATATATATATATATTTAGATACAAAAGCATTACTGATAAAGTAAATAACCAAGGAAAATTTAAAACTATTGGACATTAGAACATCAAAAGGAGCATATGAAATACACAGATTGTTGATCAGTTAGTCAGAGGACTGAAATCTTGATTAAACGTAGGGTTGTTGAAGATTCTAAATTAAGTCAGCATGCAAAGGTCTGTTTTCCTTAAATATGCTATCTTTTGTTATTATTCCAGTTGACCCAACTGTAAATGGGTACAGATAATTTGGAAGGATCAATACAATGGCTAAGAATTAGGGTTTGTTCTGTTTATAGCTAGAGGTGGAGTATTAACTTTGAAATTGCTGAAACAAGGTTACTTGACACACAAACTTCCTATGTCATGTAGGAAATTTTATGGAGAACTCCTTTATAAGTACAATAAATCTGTTTCTGACAATTTGGCTGATTTGTTTAGTCAGACATGAATTTATCTGGTTGTATCTCATGATTTTTACCATTGTAGTAGTGCGGGTGTCGTGTGCAAAACAGACCATGCTTACTCTTTTCGAAACACCTGATGGTACTTCTCTTTGGAGGAGTCCACTACTACACTCTCGATTTTACCATACTTTGAATGAAACTTTGATTAACGGAATTGTCTTGCTTGTACAGATTTTTTTTTAACTAGCTGGTACATAGGATCTTAGAGGACTTGAATTGATATCCATGTTGGTTTTTTTTTTAAGTCTATAGTACTATTGATTTTATGACAATAAATCCACCAAGTTCTATTAAATAATGCTCAAATCTCATTTAACTTTGATAAAAGCCATTATAAAGACAAGTGATTAACAAAACATGCTGATTAAACTATTCTAATTGCCTTTGATATGGTCTTTATCCTACCCATCCTCTATTCACTAGCTATTTATTGTCATCTTTATATTTCAATAATCAATATTAACAGCTTAATAACAGGTCATATTTATACATAGACTGGTGATTTTATATACCTTAATTATACCAAATTCTATACCATTAAATTTATTTTGGCTTTTCAATATGATTTCTCTTTTTCCTGGTTGTGTCTTTTTTACTTGACAAGATTTAGAACATGAGACTGATGGTTTACTGTTTTAATTTGAAACATTTCCATCAGCAATGACATTTGGCAATGATTTGAACTCACAGACAAAATAGAATTTGAGTATTCTGTGGTAGACGCAAGGGAAGATGCTGAATTGATTTCAAAAGTGGAAGCAGACTTACCATTTGCTGTGTTATTAAGGGTTGAACAAAGAACATGTCTTTGTTGTATTTGGTGTGAGTTTTTGAAGTAGGGTTAGGGTAGGGTTAGGTTAGGGTCAGAATGAAATATAATTGAGCATAATGTCATAGTTAAGGCTATTGAACTGTTATGTAAGAGAGAGATTGTCACCTGCCTAACCTGACAATAAGATTAATGTAGTGAACATCAAGTAGCTACTAGAGTTCAACCATTATATCATCCCATATCTTATACATTGTAGAAAATACTTGTAATGACACATCCATTCATATCTTTCTGCTGAAAGCACCATTTTTGAACGTCTGTTGGAATTCATGAAATTTTCATTTGTTTAATAGTGGGATTTCTGATCAATTTCTATGCTGAACAAAAACTGAGTATCCATATAAAAATTTTTGAAGTGAACTGATGAATACTTCTGTAGTTGAAAGTAGTGAGCTTAAAATAAATAACTTAAAAGTATACTTCTTCCTGGGTTAGAGAATACTTTGATTAGAAATCTTATTGTTATAGATGTTAAATGGTTTACCTATTAACCTGTTCAATGTCTATAATGTCTGTTAAAGTACCTACATACTAAAAGTTGGTAATGATTTATGATAGTAAAAAGTTTGGTATAAGTATTATTTTTACCTATATATCTACTACTGTAGATAGTTTTACATTCATTTCATTACCTAAACATGAAAAGGTGCTGTTAGACTTATGATCATCAAAAACAATCCAGTATCGTAACTACTTAAGTTGTTTTCTCTTTTTGCTACAAATTTGTTATTTATTGAAATTTATTGAAAATTGTAGTGAAGTCAAATTTAAAATTTTGATAAGCTTACAATTGCTCTTTTGTTAATCTTTTCCTGAACCTAGACCTCTGTAATTTATATTGAAACAATTTCTGATATGTAGATTGTAGAAATGTAGAATAATTACTTTATCCAAGAGAAAATAAATGTATGTTTGATTTAGTATTTTATAATATTTACATATCTAATGGTAGTATTTCAATAGATCATATGTTTTATTGTTTATAGCCAGTATATTGTTTCTTGTCTGAACACATTAATCCCAGAATTACTGCTACAATGTTTCAAAATGTACCCAGTAGCACAATTTGGGTTCAATATCTACAACTTAGTATTAGCAGTTTAACCTTGAATTAGAATCATTTGATATATAATGGACACAATATTGTCACTGCTACATTATATTTTGTATGCAATAAATATCAGGGTATTTGTAAGAAAACAAGGCAAGAATGTGCCAGAAGGTAGCAGGTAAATAAGAATAATATAAAGAAGTCTAAGGTATTGTTTCTAATGGAAATATTCATGATAACTCACATAATCTCTGTTGTTTGTTAACTGACGGCTATAACGCGGAGAATTTGGCAGTTAAATAAACTATCGCTTGTCATTCTCTAGTCTTTTTGTCTTCTTTCTACTTCTCTCTTGTGTGCCAACCTTTTTCTTACATTTCTTTTCAAGTATTCTAATATCACACAAGACATTTACGTGAGTCTCAAGTTTTTTTCAAATGACATCTGTGTAAGTTAAAATGTTTGTGTAATATTGAAGGAAATGAAATCAGGATTTCTCTCTTCTTCTGATCAGACTACAATGTGATAAATCTTGTAAATTTGGGGCTTGTTATCATCTTGTAATGATACAAGAACTCTATATCCATCAGATCACTAACCAGAGCCCTAAATCTATTCTGATATATCAAATCTTTTAATTATTATGATGAGATCCATGGAATAAAGAGTTTGTGTGGCATGTCACATCTCAAATTTGACCCATAGACTCCTCTGTTCCTTAGAATGTTCCTTGTATGTTACATTACGTACAATTAGCCAGAATGCGTTTGGAAGATATACATTATAATGATAAATTTAATGTCATAGATTTTTTATGGCCAGGTAAAAATAATGTTTTTCAGCCAGAATGAAAGGTCTATAAATCAGTAGGGAAAAGACATTTCTCGTAACTTTATGTTAACCGGAGATTTTCCTAAATAAGGCTAACCAGGTTAAATTGGCATTGTTTATGAGTAAAATAGAGTTTCACTCAAGATTAAACTGGTTTTTAAAGTAAAATATAAACTGAGTTTTTATTATGAATAAGGTTTCTGTATTGAGAACAAAGTGTATGTCAAGAATTAATATTTTTTATTTTAAAGTTCATGATCGTTGGGGAATTTCCTGTACTTTTCTACTGGCTATTGTTTGTTTGTTGACTTCTATCAATATCTGATCTCAATAAACAAATCGATCACTTTCAAAAAATTAAATTTAAACAAAACTATGGGTGTGGCTGATAAATCGATTGCAATAAATAAAGCATTAGTTTTTCATGGTAATTTTTAAAGTGATATTGATGTGAGTGATTGACAAATATCAATAAAGTTCAGTATGTAAAAGTAAGTTCAACATAAAAAGAGAATTGTTAAATCTTCTAAAACCATGATTTGTAAACAATAGCATAATAACATTTTTTATACTGGATGGTCGGAAGTAAAAATTCCACATTGTCTTTGTGTGTTTCACAACATGATGTACAAAACTCTTATTTTCTTATTTACCATGTATTGTTTGAGGTTATGTGGACAGAGCAATCGTGTGACGCATGCCGCGGTCGGGTATCATCTCCTTAAAACGGACTTGGTCTCAAGCTTCTGACGTTAACTCATCTAATGACTCCAGCAAGTCATTTTCTAGTTACTCCAAACAAATATCCTACTGATTTTATATTTACTCTTGGTCAACATTGGCGCATGGATGAAGCCAAATAAGTGATGGCACTGCATGTACACTCGGAAATATGATAATTTTTCAACGTAACTTCCGAACAAAAGTTTGCACAATAGATGTGTGAGTTGAACAATATGTGCGTGGGAGATTGAGAGAAAGCTAACATCTAATACGTATGTAGAACACACAACCCTATTACATACAACATGTTCTAAACATTACATGATTGTACTGGGTATAAAGTAACTTGTGAATATTCAGGTAAGAATTTCATATTTCACCTCATATTGACAAAACTATTTTTAATTTGGGTTTTATTTGAAACATGTTTGATTACATCAAATTTTAATATATTAATTTGCATGAGGATGTGAAATTTAATTTCCTACTATTTGTCAGTTGATATGATCGTGCATTTGATATGACTGGAAATATGAGACATATAACATAACAGATTTTAATTTGTTATTTCAAAGTACATTAAATTAATAAGTTTTATACAAGCACCACATAATATTTGTGGAAAACTGAAAGAAATATCAGTTTCAAAACTTGATTGTCTGTTTTCCTATGAGATTATGTTCCAAACTTGCCTATATTTGTTATTTTGCTTACTGGAATGTGTGATATAGTTAATGCCTGATGACCAAACAAGATAAAGTTGTGTTCTGTAGCTGCTGGCTAATAGTAATACTTTTATTACCAGACATTGGGAATTTTTTTCATCGAGATTATGTTTTAATAACATTAATAAGCAAGTTATTAAATCTATATCAAATGTCTGGTATTACTGACCTTCTTACTTTGACTTTACTTATATTATCAATAATTAATTTAGTATCCTTGTCTTTCTGTAAACTAGACCTTTAATAACTCCCCAAACCAAAGATACAGATATTAGTACAGATATGTCATCAGATTAAGGTTGTAGATAAGTCAGTATTTAAATTTCATGAATAATGTTTTTTGATTTGGTACCTTATAGGTTATAGATGCAATATCTTTAGTAATTACTTTTCCTAAAACACTCTCTTATTAAGATCTTCTTAAGAATCTTTCTAAACATCTTAATCAGTGACATTTCTGTGCATCATTAGGTTGTTGGGGTGTGGGAGGGCTAGTAGGGGCCACTGAAGGGATGTAGTAGGATCCTTGTATTAAATGAAAAAGAGTTGGTGGACCAAAGCTGGGTCATCCATAGTTCTGGGCTTTACTCACCATGGCAGACAATTCAAAGCATATCTTGTGATACTATTGTGCTTTCTAGATCTACAAAAAAAAATTTATATATATATATTCTTTTCCTTGATTATATGATATGGTAATTGTGAGTAATGATATCCCAAGTATGTATTAAACTGATCTATAGTTACAATCAGTTGGGACATATTGTGTTTCTCTATACCCAACCAAATCCATCAAAAAATTTATTTTAAGTCATTTCTGTCAGTAGGTATTTTAATTATACGGGTATCTGCACTGTTTTTGCAGTCTCTTGATATATATTTTACTTTAAATCAGGGACAATATTACTGGAGAGATACAGTCTATTTTAAAAGCACAGAACTTGTTTAGGATATATAAAAATCTCTGACCAATAGGTAAGAATTAGTTTAGTGAATTTTAAGAAAATCATGGATTAATTGCTTCCTTTGGGGATTCAGCTAGGCCTATATACAGGAGGATTTTGTTTTTTGTCTCCAATAGAGTTTATTTAATTCCATAAAAAGTGTTAAAAAAGCTTTCCTATATAAACTGTTTTAAAAATTGCCATGTAAACAGTGTAAAGTAGATTTTGTTTAATATAATAACATTGTTAAATCTTGTTATGCAATGGTGCTAAATCTTGCCATATAGATTGTGTTTAATAATGTAGTGTAACAGTGTTAATAATAATGCAATTTAAGAATATTAAATTCTGCCATAATGTTATGTAACAGTGTTTCATAATACCATGACAACGCCAAAATACAATACAAAATAATGCCATGTGAAATCTATGTAAATATTATGACTCAAGGGTTTTTGGTACTGGGGAATGTAGGTTAGTTTAGTACTATAGAATATTGGTAATGACGTCAGGTACTAAATAGATAAGTAACTATATCAAATTACTAACTGTGAGGTTTCTTTACTGATATAACTTAAACTGTACTACCTTTCACATGTTCTAATTTCATTTCACTGTATACCTGTGTAGTAACTGTGCTATGTATTATAACCTGCCATTTGCATATTTTGAAGGATAACTTTACTATTCTATATAATTTCCAAAGATTAAAATGTGTATTTATTAATAATTTCTGAAGGTAAGATTAACATGTGTATTTATAAATGATTTCTAAAGGTATGTGCTCTAAGATTAACATGTGTATTTATAAATGATTTCTAAAGGTATGTGATCTAAGATTAACATGTGTATTTATAAATGATTTCTAAAGGTATGTGCTCTAAGATTAACATGCGTATTTATAAATAATTTCTGAAGGTATGTGCTCTAAGATTAACATGTGTATTTATAAATAATTTCTAAAGGCATGTGCTCTAAGGGTAACATGTGTATTTAGTAATAATTTCTGAAGGTATGTGCTCTAAGATCCTAAAGGTATGTGCTCTAAGATTAACATGTGTATTTATAAGTAATTTCTGAAGGTATGTGCTCTAAGATTAACATGTGTATTTATAAATAATTTCTAAAGGTATGTGATCTAAGATTAACATGTGTATTTATAAATAATTTCTAAAGGTATGTGATCTAAGATTAACATGTGTATTTATAAATTATTTCTAAAGGTATGTGCTCTAAGATTAACATGTGTATTTATAAATAATTTCTAAAGGTATGTGCTCTAAGATTAACATGTGTATTTATAAATAATTTCTAAAGGTATGTGCTCTAAGATTAACATGTGTATTTATAAATAATTTCTAAAGGTATGTGCTCTAAGATTAACATGTGTATTTATAAATAATTTCTAAAGGTATGTGCTCTAAGATTAACATGTGTATTTATAAATAATTTCTAAAGGCATGTGCTCTAAGATTAACATGTGTATTTATAAATAATTTCTAAAGGCATGTGCTCTAAGATTAACATGTGTATTTATGCATTGTATGTCCTAAAAGAGAAAAAAAACCAGTTTGATAAATCACCCTTGTAACTAGAAATATGAATTCTAACCATATGTAGAATACCAAGAAATTCATTGATTTCTTACCAGTTTATCAGATATCTGTGGTCTGGTTTTGAAAGTTCATTTCATATTTTGAATATCCAAAGATCTTACGTTTCCTTTTAATACTTTGAATATAAATATTACTGGTGATATTATTAAATTCGTTAAGAAATACTATGTTTTGATTTCTGGGTTATTTATATTCTAATACTCATAGTGCTCTACTCTACTTATTCTACTAGTGATTTATTTTAGACCTACAAATACTTCTGGCATGCGCTATTTTCAGAACAAGTTTTTAGAAGATTGGGATAAAAATAAATTGCTTGTATTCTATATTTAATTCCATTAGAAAGTAAAAAAGTGTGTATTACGTTGCCAAAGGAAGGTGCAACGATACGCCAAAGAATAATATTACGTCATTTAGAAATGACTTGTGTTTTTGTTATGTGGACTATGTATGAGATAATATAAAAGGATTATGCAGGAACATGCTAACACAATATTTATACATGAAAATGGCGGTATCTATTGTGTGAGGTTAACATGTGAGGAATCAATTTATATTCTCTATGTTTAATGAGGTATTAGTTCTCTAAGTTATTTCTCTTCAGTGCTTTTACTCTCATCTTCTTTTTGTCTGAATATCAATTGCTATTTAAGGTAATTCCCAGTTGGAAATGCAATGTCTGGGATATTTTTTACTTGTAAATTTATATTGCAGTTTTTCGTGCTCATAAGCTAGATTTACATTGGAGGAGATTTAACCAAAATGCGATTGATTTTGGTTCTAGATGATGAAGAAAGTTACTATTATGCAATGGTATTTGGTTAATGTTCATTCTAAATTGATATTATTTCAGCCAAGTTGAATATAAATCATTGAGTTTTCAATAAACAATATGTGCCTTGGTTGAAGCTTATCTTTATTCTTCTGGTTTAATACATGAATTCTATGCCTGTATTTAAAACAATTATTCTTTGAATGATTCTTTGACATGATATTTTGGTTCAATATTAAATTTTCACTAAATCATTGACCATGAATCAAAAATAAGGCATATCATGAATTTCAGTTCTTTGTATTTGATTATTAAATGAAATCTGATTATTTTCCAAATCAATGAATCAGAAATTTCTTTGATTATCAATGATTATGGTTGAAATATAATTGATGTTTTGACCCAGTGTGACAGTTGGATTCAAAATAACAATACCTGTACCACCCCTTCTCTTTAATCTTTTAATTCTGTTTAACACCCCTAGGGCGTTCATGGTCACCCTTACAAGAGTCATTAACAATCGGCACGTGCCCGCCAATTTCTCCTTTATACCAGGTGTTAAGACTTGTGTTAATTCTTTTGTCTTTGTCATTGTGGTCATCTTCAAATCTTACGTTTGTGTCTGTTATTAAAACTCAAATAGTCATTAGTTTTCTTTTACATTTCTTTAATAAAATGATTTCACCTCGGCCATCTGTCTTGAAGAAAGTGACCAGCCATGTTAAATTGTTATTGTCATTGGCTGACCAGTGGCTATTTCATCACTGCCAAATCTCCTTAGAACTTGTGTTGGAAAATAAGAGGAGGGTGTCATTTGAATATTATGTTGACAGTGAGTCAGTAATACATAATGTGATAGAAGCAGGGTGATATAGCTATATACTCTTTAAGGGTAAGACATGTATTTATTGATTGATATTATCATATTAGATTTTTAATTATATCAGATTAATTAGTCTTTGTATATTTCTAATTTATGTTCTTTATTTTATATAATGGTTGACTTATTAAAACTTCAGATGGTCTAGTTTATGTTACCATGTTAAACATTGCATGTTCATCAACAAATCAAAGTGCTTTTATTTTTTTATATAATACAGGTCAGATATTTATGAATTTATACCATTCCTATTTTCAGTCAGACATCTCTGGCATTTGTTATCTTATCACTCTTGCAAATATCCATGGATATCAGTAGCAACATTAGTGATAGAGATGTCATAAAAGATTTCGTCGAATTGCAAGATATACAGAAGTGTGAGGGGAAATTGCCATTAAAAAGTTTAAAAATCCTGTTTACAATCCCTTTAAAATGTAGAAATGTTTGTTTAATTTATGTTTTTTTAAGAAAACTGATTAAAATATAAGACTATTAAAGTTAATTTCCAAAACACATAATGTGCTACAAAACCTCAAATCACATCTAATTAAATTAATGATATAATACTTAGATTGTCATTACAAGAAGAGGTATAATAGTCTTATTAAAAGTGAAAACAGGCTCAACTTTTAATAATCCTGTTTCTTCTATAGATGAAATTTTTAATCTCTGATTAGTATGATGAAATGATTACATTTAGAAGATTAAACAAAGTTCGAAGACAATGAAAGAATATTTTTAAAATTTGTGTTATATTTTGAATTACACATGGCGAAGATCTTATTTTAAAAATCAATGTGAAAGCTTCTAGGTAATTTAAATTTAGATGTTCTGTTGTGTCATGGTGTTGTTTTTTTTTGGTATTCAGGTTGAGATTAGTCTGCATAAGTTCAATCTTGCAAATGGATACATAGTTTTATTCTTAGGATAAAGAAATTAAATGGTTTGTAGTGGTTTGTATCATTTATAGATGACTATAACTGACAATTTGATGTTTTAACAGATAGGTATATATAATTACTTTTGAAAGTAATTCAAGATCTAACTGTCATATGTTATTCATTATACTTTCGGTACTTCCTGCTAGAGAATATCATGGTGAATAGTAGTTGTTTCCAGTACTGGTTTTTCTGCTCTGATTTCAAAACAGAATCATATTTTTTCGTAGTTTTTTGTTATATTTATTCTACCTAAAGATAAAGCAATCTTATGTTTAAAATAGGACCTTGATAAGCAGAAATAATGTTGCTCAACTATACTTGAAATAATATTCATGACGTGAATAACCAATCACTTCCAATCAACCTGTTTATTTGATGATGTAAAGAGGTGTTTTAAGGTATATGACTGTGTCACACTCTTATATTGTTACTATAGTTATACATCATTAACTGTCAAACTGTTAGGCTGTTGTAACATCATATCCGCTTATATTACATACATAGTCAACTGTCAAATCATAGCTTATAAATTATACTGTATACTTTCACTTTCTAACAGTCCTAACATATCTTGTCATAGCCTACACTTATTTATCATAGAGTTTTATTCTTTATAAAATTGATGATATCAAAAGTGTTGCTGATGTTTTGGATTAATTAAGTGACTTATCTGGATTTTTTTGGTATGTTATTTTTTATTATATTTTCCTTTGGTATCAAGAATTTGGAATGTAATGATGCATGGAGTTACAAAATAACAAAACTTGACCCATTTCAAATTCTTTATTGAATTCATATTTTTTCATTTTGAAATTAACTATAGCATGATTTTTGAGATTCACTTCTTGTTCTGTTAAAGTATTTCTACAATTTTGAAGTCCTGTTTGAAGGGAAATGAGTTGAAAGTTATTATAATATGATATTGTTATTATAAGTTATATAAGAGGAAATATCATCTTATTCTACTTCAATAATATACCTCATGAATATCCTAAAATATTATCAAACTCATATTACATCTATTTTTAATATTATATAAGTATGTTAATAAAATTTATGCACTTTTGAAGTGACTGAACTTGTTTGATATACATATTGAAAGTTACTTATTATGAAGTTACTTGGACTCACCATGGTCATATTTCTTTGAGCAATAAAAATCTTCTGGCTTTCAGGTTAAGTTTGTCATCTATGTTCTCAGAATGTGGGAATTATTTAGATGTACCTATCAAAATTAATTGACCAATAAAAACTGTACAATCTAAAATTAGTTCAAGCCAGTGGACATGTATTTTGTTCTGACCAGCTCTTTAAGATTGAGCTATTTCTATATCTCATTACCTCTTTTAACATGCAACACTTGTTTTAATAGGCGATAAAAAACGGTCAGTTATATTTTAACAATGCCTACTTAGTATCTTGAGGGTTTTACACTTAATGCTTTTACAATAGTTAAATAGCCTAAAGGCTGGATTTAGAGGGTTGACCTGATAAGGTGAACAGTGAATATATTATCATGTTAGAAGTGTATAAGGTTATGTAGTAGTGACATGGATAGATTGCTATTATATCTTATTACTCCATCACAATTCAATATATCACAATCATAGTAAATATCTATCTGGATAACAGTGTGTAATGTCTTATAACTATTATATCCCCATCTTTAAGGTGATTGAATTTTATTTCCATGGATTTACAGATAGAATCCAATTATCAAAGATTATTTGTTTTATTTTTTCTTCCTTAAGATATTAGGCCTTCATGTATTAGATAGCAATCTTTAATTGTAGAGAAGTTTAAGTTTTCAACTACTATTTGTAGTGTTCAACTATAAATTTTAACATAAACCCCCAGTATTCATGTGGTATGGGAGATCTTTCAAATCAACCTTTGGCTGAAAAAAGAAAATTTTGCGATCTATGTAAAGCACTGTTATAGATTATAGATGATTTATAAAATTTGGCTAATCACTATTATGTATAATATGTTCTAGAATTTAGAGTTTATAAATGTTATATAGGGTATTTGGTCTTCTCTTGATATGTGTTCAAAGAAACTGAAAGACCATGAATTTGAATTGCAGTTGTGCCACATGTCATGACAATTTCTCAAGTACAAGGATAAAAACTATCTAGTCTTATAACAGAGTTTCATTTCTGATGGAAATGCGATGAATGTTTAGAAGATAAGAATGTCATATAACAGTTGGTTTATAAATATACAGGATTAGGATTATCTCCGGATTATTTTTAGGATTAAGAATGTTATTGGAGATTTATTTCAAATTATGGTTTCTTAGATATGGAAAACTGTATTAAGGATACAATTTGACAGATACATTTTTTGAGACTGTCTGAATTTTTTGTAAAGAAAAATTTTATTTATGTTTAAGAAATCTAAGTTTAAGAAGGAAGTCAGTCTGAATATTTATTTTTAATCTGTAAGATAATTTAAAATGTAAATGTCATTTAATTTAAATGCATTTTGGTTTATGTCATATAACTCAAGACAAGCGAGACAATTCCGTTAATCAAATCTTGTATGGCAAAATCAAGAGTAAAAGTTGTATAGTGTGGATTCCTCCAGAGAGAAGTATAATCAGATTTTTCGAAAAGAGTCTATTTTAAAAATGGAATCCAAAAACTTGTCAAGGTTTTCCTCATTGTAGTTTGGAATTTGATTTGATTCAGTTTACATACAAAACTGCAGTTGCAACTCCAATGGAATGGGGAGTGTGGGGTAGCAGGGCCATTGGATTTAAGCAAAAATTTTCCTCCTGTCCACCATCCAGAATAATTTTGAAAAAAAATTGGCGGTAGTCCCTTCTTCTGCCGAACTGTGCAATATATGATAAACTGAAAGAAAACAACACTTGTTGACCCTAAATATTGAAAGAAAAGAGAATTGATAGAATTGAACTAAATTATAGAAGAGATAAAATATATCCTGCAGGCTGATTTGAAGGGAGTGTATGTATCTCTATAAATCATGAATAAAGCTTCACAACTGTCAGTACTTTTACCATCAAATTACTAGTCTGAACTTATGATGAATTGTCACTTTCTTATCTTATTTTTCAATAGCTTTTATTATTTCACTGTGCAGGTAATGTAAACATCCAGATCTATTATATTTCATTATTCAAATTAATATTCTCTCATTATCTGTAGTTGTAAAGTTCATGAAATCTGTTGCCTCAATTTCAAACCAATACTACATCAGTCAACAGCTGGAAAGGGCTGTCGGTCTTTGAAGTGCATCAAGTTTTGGCAATAACTTGTCTCATGCTGCAAACACATCAAGACAGTAGGAATGGTAGCAGGGACTACACTTAATATTAGAACTTGGTGTTTTAGAAAAAGTAAGCCTACCCATAGGTCTGAAATATCAAATAAAACCATAATTTTCACCCACACATAAGACAAGTTTCCATTTTGTATCATGATTGTTGGCCAGCGAATGTATAAGAATATTAGATGGGTGTGAAAACGAGTAATTAATTAGTCTAAGCTAATCATTCTTACTGGTAATTAATGATATTTCTAGGGTGGAACATCATCATTACAGGAATTATACTCCGTGTTGACGCCATATACATATTCAGTATAGTCATGTACTTTTGGCAGAGTGATTAATTCATCTGTAATGTTGCCTTCGATTAATAGCTTTTATCTAACTAGATTTTTTCATTCTCTTGAATGTTGATAAGATCTAGTGAGACCATTCGAGTAGGTGAAAACCACAAAATTTAGTTTTGGTATATCAGCAGATATTCTAACTTAGCACTTGACGTCATGAAAATTATGTTAAATCCTCAAAATGTCATGAAGAAACAAATTATATGTCAACAATGTCAATAGTTATGATTCTATCAACTGATCAGTTACATTGTCTTCTGTCTGATAAACATCACATTTATTCTACAGATAGTTTAGAATACAAATACTGTCATTAAATTTGATTAAAGTTTTCATTCATAGTTAAATCAATATTTAGCATCAATATTGAAGAAAATGTGCTCCATTGTCTACAGTACAGTGTTCATGACGTTTAAAAAATATTGTCTACCTTGTGATCTGACATGAAATATTTATTAATTTGATGCGATATAAAGGAAGTATCAACCTAGCTGTAGACTGTAGAATGTGTGGTGAAAATTTCTTTGAGGTTCTTTAACTATTTCAAATCATTGAAATTAGCATGGAATTGTCAGTCTTCATTAGTATAGAACAGAAAATATTAGTAGAGCTCTGATATATATCCATTACATATTCAAATTTTAAACAAAATTAACTGAGTAATGTACTAGGGGGTGGTCTGTTTTTTTCTAAAATATATGGTTAAAAAGGGGGAAACACAGTTAAAGTTAGAATAAAGCCTTTTCTTTATCAGGTGATTTGTAATTCATGAGTAGTAGATATGCGTATAATGAGCTAGGCACGATATCTTTCTATACAACGGATGTCCCATTATTGTTAGCTTTACCCTAAAAAATCTGAGAATGATGTTAATAATAGTGAAAAGTTGTGAGATTATTAATAAACACTGCATAAAGTTACACTGTCATCTTAATATATTTACACATGTCACATAATTACATATTGTTTACCATTAAATTTATTTATTATATACTGTTATTGTTTACAACCACTTCCACAAGATGTTAGTTTTTATACTTATTATGGTCTATTCTTTTAATCTACCACTGGGTCTGACTATTCAAACATTTCAATATATTCAAGTATATAATGTGGGGTTTGTACCTTTGAACTTCAAATCATATTTTTTCTGATCTACCACTGTGGTAAATTACATATCTAATATTGACATTAAAATTTAAAGTTCTGATTTTTTAAGTAATCAATGTTTTTTTTCTACTTTCAGTTTACTGTGGTGAATTTTAAGTCGGCAAATTGGAGCATAACGCTGAGGTAGTGAGTGACTGTGAAGGTGGTCGGAGGAGAAGCATGGGTCGAAAGAAAATTCAAATATCACGTATAAGTGATGAACGAAATAGACAGGTAAACTATTATTATTATTTCAAATGCTCTGCAATTATGTTCGCAGGATGGTCAAAGCATGCTTATTGTAACCATGTATCTAAAACTTGAACCCTCTAACCAGCATCATTGATAAGAAGAAATTGTTTCTGAAAATCCAAGATATCAACTCAACCTATGCAGGGACTGAACTTCAGAATACCTTAGCTTATTGAGCCATGCATTCCACTCTTCACTGAATCTATATTTAATTGCCTATGTTCTGGGTATATGGTCAATAACTGCTCATTGGACCAATAATAAGCGTATTATATATTTGAATTATCACTGCTGTAAGTTGTATTTGAAACAAAAATTTCATATTTGCAGTCTTGTTTAATACTTGTATATGAGAGAGGTATCACACACACTTGTCATACTTTTATATAATAAATGAGAAATTGTCATGATATATATTTTTTTGTCTGTCTTTGTCATTAGCTGACATATTACATACTGACATTACCTTGTTTTGCACATAATTTTAGATTAATATTTAAAAGGACAGAAATGATATTTTAATTACATTGAAAAGAAAAATAGTTTGCACAACTTAATTTTTTTAATTTAAATTTTTCTCTTTTGATACATGATATTTATAAATTATTTTCTAAAAGTGTGTCATAAGAAGACAGGTAATTGCATCAGAAGCAGATCAATAAGAACATGGAACATTTAGTAAATGAGGTTGTTAGTTTCCACTTAAAGTACATGTTTTTTTTTTTATAAATAATGGGTCTGGAATTGATTGAATGTACATGCAGTAGAAAGCTGGACAGTCTCTTTATTTGCAAATTAAACTATCTGTTTACTGCCTGTTGAGGCCATGTGAATAATAATCTTGTGGCCTTGTAGTTGAAATATTTGACCGATTATAGAATGTTTATTTATGGAAACAAACCATAATTCCTTTTAAGGAGCTTGTTAAGTTTAATTCTTGAGAAAAATGAAACCATTAGTAAATGTTTAAATGACGACAATGTAGTAATGACGTAAATTGTAGTATTAATAAGATCTATAGTAAATTGAGCTCTATTTAAATAAGTAAATATGTGTGGGCGGTATACAACAGGCTGTTTAAATATGGAATGTTTCGCTATATATGGTATAGTCAATATATACATTTTATTTTAATTGTTCATACAAGTTAACAATCATACACTTCCTTATGTGCATCATTCTAGATACTTAAAGATGCAAAACCTTGTGATAATCATTACCTGTAGGTTAGAGGGCTATCAAACCTTCACAGTTTAGTTATGTGGAATGAAACACCTTCATTAATACTCAAAAAGTATGATAATAACTGTCATCCAAATCTATATTGAAGTGAAGAAGAAACTAAATTTGTTTCAAGCCTGATATATTTTGCTTGGTTACATCAAAGTAGATAAACGGTGTTTGTGGGTTATTATCTCAGTCAGGTTGTGAAAAAAATTGACAAATGACCAGCTGGTAGACACGAACCTTGATAAATAAAGTTGATATTCTTATAAAAATGTATCCTTCCTTGTTTTCTGTTAATGTTTTTTTTTTAATTTAATAGCAAAAAATAGAAAGATCAGGAACTTAGTATCAGATTGTGAAAAGAGTGAAAAATAACCCCTGTCTTTCATATTGATTTACCTAAGTAACTCATCAATTTATAATGGAAAATTAGAGGAATATTCCTGCAGGTTATACTAGAACATATGAACTTGAAATAATAGAATTACAGGAATATATTCAGAATGATTAAGATTCTTGGAAAAGGTTGTTTTCAGTCAGCAGTTCTTTGGGGTCTGGAAACAGAATTTAAGACACTCTGACCTAGACAATTAGGTCTTAAAGCAATTGCCCAATATATAAAATATCAAAAATATGTTATTTGCATTGTTAAATATTAAATACTGTATCATTTACAAAGAGTTTCTACAGTACATGAACATGTATATACTGATAATGTATATACCAAGTAAACATTATATTAGATCAATTATTAATAATGTTCCAATCAGATCTGTCAAATGCATTGAGTCAAGTTAACATGGCTGACCAAGATCAGTTCTGGCTAATTGTCTTAGCTCCTCATTCATATACTAATATTTCAAACCAACTACTTCTGACAGCTTCAAAATTATTGTCCTGGCATCTTGCCATACAGACATCAGTTTTCTTAATTATGTTCTAGGCATTATGCCACCTCTTGTCAAGATATATGTTGACTTGTATGAACTGCATGATATAATGATTGGTTATTATAGTCAGGTGTGATATTCGTTGATAATATGACGTCATTCTCACCTGTAAACATCTTGTATTGTTAATTAGAGACATTATTTCTATCTTATTTACAATCTAGACAGAATGACGTTAGGTTTGCAGCACAAAATCATCCTCAATATGTTAGATTTCTGGAAACAAAATTTGTGACAAACAATGTCTTGTTTTATTTTAATATATTCATGAATAAAATTCTCCAAATCATTTCTAAATGTCAACTGATTCCTCAATAGAATTTTGAATATTTTTTTTCATAAATTGTGTTTATCTTGATATAAACCTAATTTGTCTGGTGTAAAACTGTCTAAATTTGAAATTTCGTATTCAGTAATATTTTGATGTTCAGATTGATATACTGCAGTTTTCAACTTAAGAATTTTCCTGACCATATGATACATGTATACTTCAGATTCATCTGTTACAGTCATCAATCATTGCTTGTTAGAAATAAATAAATTACGAAATTTGTCATTTCAGGTGACCTTCACAAAGAGAAAGTTTGGGCTAATGAAAAAGGCATATGAACTAAGTGTATTATGTGATTGTGAAATTGCTCTCATCATATTCAATGGTAGTAATAAGTTATTTCAATATGCCAGTACAGACATGGATAAAGTTTTACTTAAATACACTGAGTATAACGAACCACATGAAAGTCGTACCAACAAAGACATCATTGAGGTATTATTTTTTTAGTTTTTTTTCTCTTACTCTTAAGTTGATCTTTCTGACTTCAATACTCCCTTATCACAACAGACCAACAGCATCACATCTACACTTATGACATCAGTCTTACAGCCTCGCATCTACCTTTTTAACATCAGTCTTACAGCCTCACATCTACCCTTATAGCATCAGACTTACAGTCTCACATCTACCCTTATAGCATCAGACTTGCAGCCTCACATATACCCTTTTGACATCAACCTTACAGCCTCACATCTACCCTTATTACATCAGACTTACAGCCTCACATCTACCCTTATAGCATCAGACTTGCAGCCTCACATCTACCCTTACAATATCAGTCTTACAGCCTCACATCTACCCTTACAACATCAGTCTTACAGCCTCACATCTACCCTTACAACATCAGTCTTACAGCCTCACATCTACCCTTATAACATCAGTCTTACAGCCTCACATCTACCCTTTTAACATCAGTCTTACAGTCTCACATCTACCCTTACAACATCAGTCTTACAGCCTCACATCTACCCTTTTAACATCAGTCTTACAGCCTCACATCTACCCTTACAACATCAGTCTTACAGCCTCACATCAACCCTTAGAACATCAGTCTTACAGCCTCACATCTACCCTTATAACATCAGTCTTACAGCCTCACATCTACCTTTACAACATCAGTCTTACAGCCTCACATCTACCCTTATAACATCAGTCTTACAGCCTCACATCTACCCTTTTAACATCAGTCTTACAGTCTCACATCTACCCTTACAACATCAGTCTTACAGCCTCACATCTACCCTTATAACATCAGTCTTACAGCCTCACATCCACCCTTTTAACATCAGTCTTACAGCCTTTAGACTTACTGCCTCACATCTACCCTTATAGCATCAGACTTACAGCCTCACAACTACCTTACTGACATCAGTCTTACAGCCTCACATCTACCCTTATTACATCAGACTAACAGCCTCACATCTGCCCTTATTACATTAGACTTACAGCCTCACATCTACCCTTATCACATCAGACTTACAGCCTCACATCTACCCTTATTACATCAGACTTACAGCCTCACATCTACCGTTATAGCATCAGACTTGCAGCCTCACATCTACCCTTTTGACATCAACCTTACAGCCTCACATCTACCCTTACAACATCGACTTACAGCCTCACATCTACCCTTATAGCATCAGACTTACAGTCTCACATCTACCCTTATAGCATCAGACTTGCAGCCTCACATCTACCCTTTTGACATCAACCTTACAGCCTCACATCTACCCTTACAACATCGACTTACAGCCTCACTTCTACCCTTATAGCATCAGACTTACAGCCTCACATCAACCCTTATAACATCAGTCTTACACTTACAGCCTCACATCTACACTGATGACATTAGACTTACAGCCTCACATCTACCCTATTGACATCAACCTTACAGCCTCACATCTACCCTTATAGCATCAGACTTACAGCCTCACATCAACCCTTATAACATCAGTCTTACACTTACAGTCTCACATCTACACTGATGACATTAGACTTACAGCCTCACATCTACCCTATTGACATCAACCTTACAGCCTCACATCTACCCTATTGACATCAACCTTACAGCCTCACATCTACCCTATTGAAATTAGACTTACAGCCTCACATCTACCCTATTGACATCAACCTTACAGCCTCACATCTACCCTATTGACATCAACCTTACAGCCTCACATCTACCCTATTGACATTAGACTTTCAGCCTTACATCTACCCTATTGACATCAGACTTACAGCCTCATATCTACCCTTATAGCATCAGTATTGTCTTACAATACAGTATTTGAAAACAATTGCCTGATCTGAGAATTACCTGACCACATCAATAGCCTAGTTGCCATTCAAGTACAACCTTAAAACAACATCATATTTGACAGCACAGAGAACTTTTTACATTAAATAAAGAATGTACTTTTTGGCAAAATGACTGACCATTATTTGGCGGGATTTATTAGGCACAAGTACCGAATATTTGAGATACTGGAAGAAATTTCTGTTTGGCTAATAGGAGAGGGATAGAATTCTTTGGCAACTATCAAAGCATGCAATATATGTAACATTCGCATGAAGAAGACTTGAATGAATCATGCTATTAGAGTTATCTCTTAGTTCCAAGCATCTGTTTAACATCAGTAATTTATATAGCAGAAGTGAAATTATTGATAAACCTATCTCTTTAATCATACCTTCACGTATCAGTAGGAATTCTGTTTCTGGTACAAAATACTTTTTTTTCTATATGTTCTATATAGTATGTATATTCATATTAATTTTACTTATGCAAGTGTAGAGCAACTCTTGTGACATATATAATGCTGTTGACTGTATGGATTGGATATGAATATGTCTGCTTTGTCCAATCCAGAACTGTGTCAGTAAATACCAAATGGCATCAGGTGTTTTGGAGGGAAAGTAAAATTTGAAGCATTCTGTCTTGTTACCGGTGTTAGAGAACTTAACAATAGTTTTTTGAAAATGTCTCTGGAAGTTGTAACAAATTATTTGGAATAATTCAAAAAGGACACCTGCCATTTTTATTTGTAAATTGTAATGTTTCAACAATTTGTAAAATAAATTTTTAATTTTGATATTTGCACATTTGTTTCAATATTGAAATTCTATGTATTTAAACCTGTAGTATATGTTCAAAATGACAGAGTGTTGAATACAAACTTTGTTAAGTTAAATATTAAACTTTGTGAAGTGGTTGTTGAAATAACCCAAGATATCAAACTTTATTAAAATCTTGTAACCAAAAAGTCATGTTCTAAAGGTGGTAAAAGGTTGAAAGTAAACCATAATTTCAAGTCAATTTAAATTTAAGTTTCTTGATTAAACAATTTTTTTCACCTTTGACACCATTGAGGCCAAGTACAAGACCCTTTTAGATATGTTCACGCTTTTTAATATGATAACAATTTTCAAAAGGATTTTTATACGCCCACATGAATATGTGGTCGTATATTATCGTCGCCCCTGTCCGTCGGTCCGTCCGTCAACATTTCTTGTGAGCACTATAGAAACTACAGTTTTTATCTGATTTTGGTGAAACTTGGTGTGATGCTTTAGATTGATAAGATCTCGGTCAAGTTCGAATTTGACATATTTTCGATGAACGGTTTTTGAGATATTGCCCTTGACTTTAGAACGCCTTGAAATTTGTTAAAAATAGTTCGTGAGCAGGATTGAAGCTACACTTTTCAACCGATTCTGATGAAACTTGGTGTGATCATTGGAATTGATAAGATCTCGGACAAGTTCTAACTTGACGCATTTTCGATGAACGGTTTTTGAGTTATTGCCCTTGACTTTGTTAAAACGCTTCGAAATTTGTTAAAAATAGTTCGTGAGCAGGATTGAAGCTACAGTTTTCAACCGATTCTGATGAAACTTGGTGTGATCATTGGAATTGATAAGATCTCGGACAAGTTCTAACAAGAGATATTTTTGATGAACATTTTTTGAGTTATTGCCCTTGACTTTGTAAACACGCGTCAAAAGTTGTTTTTTCCCTTGATAGAG
>NW_008706746.1:5458472-5459519 GCF_000327385.1 Lottia gigantea
GGCTAAAGTTACTATTTCCATTTGACAATTTTGGGTCGAAATTTTTTGGGGATTTGTATTGTGTATGGAGAAGATATGATTAACTTGAAGTAATGAGATATTAGAACTTTATGGTTTATAACATATAACTACTTAAGATTGAAAAACATTTAAACTAGTGATTGTGGGATACTAACTCTATGGTTAACAAGATATAATAATCAGAGGTTGTAACATGTAAGAACTAAAAGTTTCTAAGATATAATCACTAGAGGCTGTAAGATATAAGAACTATATATGTGAAGATATGAGATATAAGAACTATATGTGAAAATATGAGATTAAAAACTATAATTCATAAGATGTATTGGTTTACTTACAAATTGTAAGATATAAGAACTATATTTTGTAAGATATAATTACTTAAATGTGAAGATATAAGAACTATACTTTATAAGATATATTGGTTTGTAAGATATGATTACTTGCAGTAAAGTTGTAAGATATAAGAACTATACTTTATAAAATGTAAGAAGGTTATAAGATATAAGAATTATAGTTTGTAAGATATAAGAACTATTTTTTTTTTATAAGATGTAATAACTGAAGCCTTTAAGATATAAGAAGTATACATTATAGGGAATAATATCTGAAGCTTGTAAGATATAAGAAATATACATTATTAGATATAATAACTGAAGCTTGTAAGATATAAGAAATATACATTATTAGATATAATAACTGAAGCTTGTAAGATATAAGAAGTATACATTATAGGGAATAATATCTGAAGCTTGTAAGATATAAGAAATATACATTATTAGATATAATAACTGAAGCTTCTAAGATATAAGAAATATACATTATTAGATATAATAACTGAAGCTTGTAAGATATAAGAAATATACATTATTAGATATAATAACTGAAGCTTGTAAGATATAAGAAATATACATTATTAGATATAATAACTGAAGCTTGTAAGATATAAGAAATATACATTATTAGATATAATAACTGAAGCTTGTAAGACATAAGAACTATACATTATAAGGTAATAACTAGAAG
>NW_008706746.1:5499903-5500674 GCF_000327385.1 Lottia gigantea
CTGATGACATTAGACTTACAGCCTCACATCTACCCTATTGACATCAACCTTACAGCCTCACATCTACCCTTATAGCATCAGACTTACAGCCTCACATCAACCCTTATAACATCAGTCTTACACTTACAGTCTCACATCTACACTGATGACATTAGACTTACAGCCTCACATCTACCCTATTGACATCAACCTTACAGCCTCACATCTACCCTATTGACATCAACCTTACAGCCTCACATCTACCCTATTGAAATTAGACTTACAGCCTCACATCTACCCTATTGACATCAACCTTACAGCCTCACATCTACCCTATTGACATCAACCTTACAGCCTCACATCTACCCTATTGACATTAGACTTTCAGCCTTACATCTACCCTATTGACATCAGACTTACAGCCTCATATCTACCCTTATAGCATCAGTATTGTCTTACAATACAGTATTTGAAAACAATTGCCTGATCTGAGAATTACCTGACCACATCAATAGCCTAGTTGCCATTCAAGTACAACCTTAAAACAACATCATATTTGACAGCACAGAGAACTTTTTACATTAAATAAAGAATGTACTTTTTGGCAAAATGACTGACCATTATTTGGCGGGATTTATTAGGCACAAGTACCGAATATTTGAGATACTGGAAGAAATTTCTGTTTGGCTAATAGGAGAGGGATAGAATTCTTTGGCAACTATCAAAGCATGCAATATATGTAACATTCGCATGAAGAAGACTTGAATGAATCATGCTATTAGAGTTATCTCT
>NW_008706746.1:5502101-5570909 GCF_000327385.1 Lottia gigantea
ACTTTGTTAAAACGCTTCGAAATTTGTTAAAAATAGTTCGTGAGCAGGATTGAAGCTACAGTTTTCAACCGATTCTGATGAAACTTGGTGTGATCATTGGAATTGATAAGATCTCGGACAAGTTCTAACAAGAGATATTTTTGATGAACATTTTTTGAGTTATTGCCCTTGACTTTGTAAACACGCGTCAAAAGTTGTTTTTTGCCCTTGATTAGAGCTGTGTGATTTAATTGTTTGTTGTATTTGGGTTATTGATATTGATTTTAGAAAATTTTGTAGAATTATTCAGCATGAATAATTTCTTCAATATGAGAAAATTCGTACTTTAGTCACTAAAGACTGTTTTATTTTTTCTGACATCTGCCAGTGGGCGTATGTTACCTTGCAACGCAAGCTATCTTTTGAAAAACTATAAGGTCATTTCACTGTGATTGAAGAATTATGTTGGCTATAAATGCATAAAATATTTAATGGTTGAAGTTGAAGGAAACTATTGTAAATGAAACAAATTAGATTCATGTAGTTCATAAAGACACACCCATGATAGACATACAAGCATGTATACACATAACCTGAACATATTATAACCACAAAAATCACAAATCTCCAAAAGATATATCTAATGGTCTAATCAGACAAATGTCTCAAATAAAATAACATGTTATTTAAGTCGTCATGTTGAAGAGTGACAGATTGGAACTGGCATCATGCGATCAGAAAGTAAACTGTCTAATGATAATGGATTCTGTGTCTTGTAAAGAATAAGAAGACTATCTAAATGTTACTGACTTGACTTGGTGTAATGGAATCACTTCCTGTAGACAGTCAACATTTTACACTTCATCTACCATTACATTTATTAAACACTTAAAAAACACTGAGACTTTTACACAAAATCAATCGTTACTTCCGCATTTCTGTTGAAGGAAGAAACCTTGTCTGAGACATATTTCATCTTGAAATTTTGGCTTTGTGTAACTAAAATGGATTGAAAAGCATGATATTCCATCAACTCTAAGCAAACATCTACAATAGACACATACCAATTTTCAACGCCAAGTTTCATTCACTTGGAATTATTTTACCTATTGCGTGTTTGGGTCAAACTTTACCAGAAGAAGAATATTATGATCATGGTGTGAATGAAGTAAACTTAAGAAAATAAAGAAACATATTTGTAATATAGGTTTCGCACTGGCTGAAATTATCTACTGTCTTTCCAATTCCAGTATTTATTCTAAGCAACAATTTATAATGATAAAAGATATAAATTATAGTATAAACTTAGGGCATGAGTAAACTTCATCTCACTATGAATTAGGTCATAAAATCATTTGAAGTATTTTCTAAGCATGATTAACTTGTATATGATCAGTATGTAATATAATCTTATTTTAATGAAAAACAATATATCTAGTGTATTTCACTCAAGAAATATATTAAAAGAATTCAAGTGTATTATATTGATAAATATGAATTATCATATCTTGTTGAGGGTTTTAGAATTAGATTTGATATGCAATAGTTTAATAGTTAAAAACATTTGATCATTTTTGGTTTGTTTAAAATTTGTAAAGCACCAGTCATATATTTTGGTCTCTAAAATTGATATCTGTTTAAGATAATGAAATTTCTTAGAAGGCCACTAAATCCAGGATCATAACAGCCATTATTTTGTGGACTAATTCTATGTAATTATAGTCAATAATTTATAGAAAGCCAAGGTTGTTTCTAGCTTTAAGAAATTTTTCATGATGAATCTTCATTAGTATGCAGATCAACAAGTTCCAACTTAGATAGTTGATATATTATACTAGAAATTTGATTTATCTGTATACTTTATATCCCTACATGAAATTTTTAAAAATTCAATAATGACTCTTGTTTATGATCTGTAGTTAAGTTTTGGAAAATAAAACTATAACATTTCTTACATTAAGAGCTGCCTTGTTGATCAAATTAGAGGAAAAGTGCACAATTGGGTTACCATATGTTATTTGTCAGCAGATATTCCATTAGTATTGGTTGTCTAAAGAAAATTCTTTTTATTTTTTCAAACAATAGTTGCAAAATTTTGAACATGGTGGTTAATGTAAATCATTTTTGACAAGATCAATACAGTAACAGGTAGGATAGAATTTGTCGATGGCCGTTGATGGCCGTTTCTTTGGACTAATTTCAAGAATATGTGATTGATGATTTATTATAGCCTTGAAATATAAAACTGACCTAAAACTATAAACATATATATCAGTAAATAATTATACACATCTACTCTACATGATATTTTCTAAGGTGTGTCACAACTTAGTAATGATTGATTTTTTATAATCAATTAAGGTTTATAGGTCAATCTATCATTGTTTTAAGTTAATAAGCTTTTTTTGTCATTTTTATTTGTAAAAAGTACTCTTGAGTATATATTATATTGATCTCATTTGTCATGTATAAAGTATATATTCATATTAATTATTGACATGTTATATGTTCACATTTTGACATATCATAAGGGCTACTCATTTCAATTCACTTGATCATGTTTAAAATATTTAAATTAGTTTAAAATTGAGAAATTCATACTTAAGTTAAAAAAAAATGGCTCTAACAAATAAATTAGTCTACAAAAATCTAAATAGCATAGCCAAAGATGCTGATATATGCAGCCTTTATTCAGGTTATATGCATGTTATATTTGTTTTAAGATGATTAACTGTCAAATAACCACACGATTTGAAAGTATTTAGTAGTAAGATGTTAAGATATTCAGTATTTCCTGTTGTATATGGTTCAAGTTAAAATGATTTGTTTGTAAAATGGTTGTTTTCTAATTAAACTGTAAATAGAAGGTAAATAATCAAAAATAGCAACTATTACATTCCATAGTATATAAAATTAGATTGTAGTAGATAGATTTAGATATAGGTAATAATAGATATATTCTATCTTAAATCTTACTGTTTATAACTGACATAGTTTATTACACTACAATATAGCACTTGGAAGTAACCTAACTAAACTTTTTATTTTAAGTGCCATTAACAAAGAATATAAAACAAAATAAGAATGATTGCAAGGAGATTTCAGTATTTCTGCTACCTCAGACATATTTCTTTCAAAGTTTACAGAATGTACTCTCCGTCTACTTTTGAACTGTTTGTAAGGATTGTAAAGAGGTTTTCTAAACTAGGACACTGATATCATCAATTTGCACCATTTTAAATTTCAGTCAGATGTCTGTGGCTCTTGCAATTCAACTAAAAGTAAGCGTTTTATGATGTTCACTGTTGCAATAAGCTGCAATTGATATATAAGGATCTGTGCAATCCCTTTTCAGTGCACACTTTACACATACAATGTTAAGAAAACCTCTTTACAATCCCTTTCATATATATGTCGACAATTTTTTTCATTTTGACTATATCTTTTTACAATATAACCAACAGACCGAATACACTTGATATAACTAGTGAAACTGGAATTAATCTACATTTTAAATTAAATAATAAAGATAAATAATGCAAAAATATTCATTGGTATTTCAAATTAACCTGTTGTAGTATAAATTAGGTCAATCAAAATTCAGTACTTTTTCACATGTCCTTTTAGCAAAATAGAAGTTGTAATCTATCATGATAAAGCTAGCATGATACTCTTGAATCGTAGTTAAGATAATTAGAATACTATATACGCCAAAAACTTGAATTGACTTTTTTCAAGAAAGTTCATAAATTTTTTCATGTCTGATGTTCTACAGTTTCTATTTTGTATTATGTGTTAGTATTATATTTAAAGATATATAAGTATTATTGATATTATAACACTCATGTCTGTTGTCTGGAGGGAAACATTCATACATCTAGTAGTGTATATATTGGTCTAAACAAAACATTATAAAATCTGGGTTACAGTGATAAGAAAATTGATCCATTACCAAAAATAGTCAAGGTTGTGCTGTGTAGTCTATTAATAGCTTGCCAAGATGCCGAAAATAACTACCACATGAGTCAAAATGTTGATCTAGTATTTTGAGGGCAATGCGTTGAATGATTTGACCCAGTGAGCAGGGAATTATAATGTACATTGAAGAGAGAATTTCAACGCTACTCTACTTCATTTTTACAATTTAAATGTTACATATGGTTTAAAAAGAGTTGATAAAATATTCTTTTCAGTTTTCTTAAAATGAACTATCTGGCTTGTCCTTATCTAAAATAAGTCAATGACCTGATGGTCTTAAGTGTACTGAAATGATCCTTATCTCTTCCTACAATCTTCAAGTCATACACAATCATTTCTATTATGTGTACACATATTATCTAGCATATTTTCTTAATTATTATAAGGACTGTGGCTTTAATTATGAAATTACAATGTAATATACTAGATTAAGAATATATGTGTGGTTTTTTATTTTGATTGAAGTGATTTCTAAGGTGAAATAATACCAATACAAATACAGATATCTTCGTACTATTCTGCCATAATCATTACTTTCACTCCCTTACTTACTCTGTCATGTCCATTAATTTACTTTACTATTTATATTATATACAATTACTTTACTATTACTACCATATCTCTCAATTTTACTGTCATATCCCTTTCTATTTCTACCATATCCCCATATCTGCCTTATTCCCTTCTATCCATGCCATATCCCTTACTTTTACCACCACATTCTTTACTATTACTGCCATAGCCCCTACTTTTACCACCACATTCTTTACTATTACTGCCATATCCCTTACTTTTACCACCACATTCTTTACTATTACTGCCATATTCTTTACTATTACTGCCATATTCTTGACTATTACTTATTATTATTGGAAATATTATCCAGGACAAAGAAATCCTCTGACACAGATATTAATTCAACATTGGTTTAGATTATGGTTTGATATTGATAGAATATTTGATTATATATTTTCAGCACCTGAACAAGAAAGAACATAAAGGTTGTGATAGTCCAGAACCAATAGATACTGATCCCTATGTTCATGGTATGAGAGGTGATGAGAAATATGATAGAATTAATGATGAATATCAGAGAGTTATGCAACATACTCAACTAAATCAAATGAGGGTAAGAATATGAGCACCTAAGACTTTTGACATACATGTACATCTCTTGACTTATTCAGAAATCAAGGGATTGTTTAGGTTCTGATGATTGTTAGAAATAAGATTATGTCAGGCCAACAAACCAACCTATGTCAATTCCATTCCATTTTGATTCTAAGCTGTATGATCTTATGGTCTCAAATGTGTTAACCAACTTATCCTATCCTATAGAGATGATGTACAGTGCATGTAAATAGTCAATCATTGTTCAGGGATTGTTTTTCAACTCAACTAAAAGTACTATTGTTTTCTTAGTGTACATTATAAACATGACATGTTTCTCTAGATTATAAGTTTATTAAAAATCAATTGTAATTTGAAATGTGATTTGTTGACACCCACACGTTATAGAACTTATCTCCTCTAATACTCTCAAACTATTAACCACGAAATGATCAGGAAATAAAAAAAAGTTATTTGATTTTCTCTTGATATCATTAATATTATAGTCTGTAAGTTCTAATAAAAAGGTCTGATGACTTAGGTTGAAATGTGATTTTCTCAGGAAGAAATTGACAAATATAATCAGTACTTTCCTGTCATCTAAAATCATGTTATCTCGATGTATCTGATTTTTTAGAATTTTTTTCAATTTACGTACAAGTTAATACGTCATTATTGCTCAAGTATAACACAATATTCAATATTATTGATTGTTACCATATATAATGTGTGTCAACGTAGTTTTCCTTTAATACCAGTGTCCTCAGCTATATATAGATGATTTCTAATCGTTTCCTACAGAATCATTCAATATTTGTTTTAACAATTAACCTATTCTACTTGAATCATGTTTCTACTATATTTATGTAATGTTGTGAGAAATTGTACGTCATCACAACGTTCACAACGTACAAGCTTTCTCTCTAATCTACGTCAAAACATTTCTTTTTACCTCATTAGTCGTGACACCTGCCAAGCTGCTTTCTTTGTTTAAACTAAGAGCTTTTTTACGTTTCAAGCCAAAGCTATATTAAATTAGGGCTGTAAAATATCTAGATAGATTAGAACTGAGGACTTGTTTTTATTTTCCATTGTTATTCAGAGATGCCATTTTTACAAACTGATCTTTAAACTATATGTTCTATTACAATTTCAGGGTGGAATGCAACATTTCCAGAATGCAGGAATGCCTGGAGGATTGGGACTACCAAATACTGGATATCCACCGCCTCAGATGAGTCTTATGTCACCGCATCCACAAAATCATATTATGTCTGGATCACCAGGTCTATTGCACCCCCCTTCAGCCCCACCAAGTGTTAGTCCAAGACCAAACTCAACAGGTACATTAGCGATATGAACGCAGCCATCAATTTTGACCACCAATGTTGATTTGACCTTTTCTCAATGCATTTAAAGTTATTTGGGAAATAAATAGAGGCCATGTCTTCTGCAAATTAGAGATTCCTGTTCATATTGCTATCAATTTCCATCTTAGCGTGCTGCATGTCTTGTCTTTCTGTATTAGCCCAATAAGGAGAAGAAATTGAAATTAAAATTTGTTTTATTTTATAGGTGGAATGGTTGACATGAGTCATTCACCAACACCCAATGGTTACCATCATACAGTTTCACCATGTAGTTCACCTGGCGTCATGGCACATAAAGGTTTATCAAAGCCCTCGCCTGCTCCCACCCCTCCCAGCATGAGACCAAGTCCAAACCTTAATCAGAATTTACGTGTTATGATTCCTAATAATAGTCGAAATGATTTACAAGATGTAAGTTTTACTCTCCGTTTCATTTTCATTTAAAAAACATGAAAATAACAATGGTATAGTCCATTTAGTTATATTTTATCACCATGAAATATGCTCTTTGGAAAATTGTGGTATGGAATAAGAGGTGTTGAAAAATGGAATAAAAAATAAACAGCTTTGCTTGTTCAACAACTGATTTAGCCCTCAGATCAAATTGTTATGACCTAAGAAAAGGACAATATTTGAATCATGAATTTCCTGTCCTTTCCATATTTTACTCTTACTCAAAGATCTGGTTAATCTGGATGAAAATAAACTGTCTTTATAAATGATCAAAGGTCTGCATAACTTGTATCATATTGTTAAAGAAGATAAAAGCAGAAATCTAACACATAATACTGATTAAAGTTTTATTCTGTGTTATTTACTTTTTAAGTTCTTGTTTGTAGGGACATGGTCGATCATTGAATTCTACATTAGCTCCCCCTGTTGTTTCTATGGTTCCTAGTACTGTTGGCATGTCAAACTACCCTCCGTCCGCTCTTCCCTCCTCATATCCACAAAGTAAGTTGTTACAATTCAATATTGAGTGTACTTGATTGGCCTGTTATATTGGCTTGAATGTTACGTGAGCATATAGAAAGTGTTGTACCATGGCTAATGTTTTGTTGTAAATGATCAATATTAAAAAAAAGTGAGAAATTTGGACAAATCTTAGTCATCTTGATACTTTGGAATATGTCCCTGTAGCTATTGTCCTGGCAGTCTGCTACAAGATTAAATAAATGAAATACCACACAAAATTTCTATGCCAAATTCTTCTCAAGGAATCAATGAATTTTAAGTGAAGTTCAAACTCAACTACATAGTTTAAAGGTAATGCTTAGTCTAATTCTATATTTGAATAAGGTGTAGACCTGGGTTTCTGCTAAAGTAAACCTTAAATAACACCTGGGTTTCAATGGGTTCCATAACCATTTAGAAATTTGGAAATATGATTATCTTTAAATCTGGCATGAGTTGCCTTGATATTAAATTTATTCACCTCAGAAGAGGCTCGAAGGTCAGAAAGTAAATATGTCAGAGAAAGCATCCGTAATATTATATACATAGTTATAAATTTGTATATAATTATCTGATTTAGACCGTGGTTCGTGTCGACTTGTCATTAATCAGTCAGGAGAGTGACTGGGAGAGGTTTAAACAGTCTCAATACTCGCTGTTTGAGTGAGAGAGATTTAACGAGCTCCAGTTATTGATTGTGGATTAATACAATAGGCTGTCACCAGATAAATCCTTCTGATTACAACTCAACTACTTTCGCTTCATTTCCCCACACAATTTTCTACTTGTGTTATTTATGTGATAAGACGTAACTGACCTTGTTGGATAGATACAATCTATAATCAGGTCAACAAGTCTTCTTGTAATCTCTAATTATTTCTAAATCTATTGGACTTGTCAACCTGATCCTTAAAACAAATTCTTAGAAACCTATAGCTTGAAAAACAATGGCTTTCATTCCATTTCTTATTATGAGATAATAAAACTTGCACAAGATCATAAGGCTTATTCTTTGATGAATTTTAATTGCTGACTTAAATAATTTATTGTTTTAATGGTTAAGTGTTATTTTTTCAGATAACTTTCCAATGGGTACTGCTGATGGTAATAGCAATTTCCATCATTGGTCAAGTAATGGAGGGGGAGGACAAGGTATGATGTCAGGCCCTGGACATCCTGGTGGCCTCTCTCCACACTCTGGGTAAGTTTTGATTAAAGGTAGCTTAGTCACAACTAGGGCTGTTTTTTTTTTGGCAACGACCTGTGAAATCTGATCTCAATTTCCCCTTGGGTTTGAGAGAAGTTGTATTATATATATACCAGTATTGACATGATGTTTTGCCCTTTAAATACCTTTTTTGGTTTTCCTGATGATTGCCATAATTGACTGTGTGATGTAAGACCACCTATATATTGTCCATGATATTTCTGTCATATTTTCACAGATTGACACACCCTTAACAAATTCCCAAATCATTAGATAAGATTGTTGTGACTCACAACACTTTTGGACTATCCAATGTATTGAATCCACATATAGAAAATAACCAATATAGAAGTCAATACTTTGTTGTTCATGGTTATTATGAAATATCTAAATTATATATGCAGTATTATATATTGAATATGTAATTTTCTTTTTCAGATCTATAACTCATGGAATTAGCCCTGGACATGTGTCACCAATGGCGATAAATTCTATGAGTGCTATGAATATCAAAAGCGAACCTATTTCACCACCAAGAGAATCTACTACTCCATCTAGTCATCACATGTTACGCCCGCCTTCTAATGGCCCAGGTCACCTATCTCCGGGACATATATCTCACAGTAACAGCTCGTCACCGGTTAATATACATAATCATCTTCAAGATTATGATGGCCCTCTGATGAAACGTTCACGTATAGAGGCGTGGACGACCTAGACTCAGCTCTATAATTTTGGGACTGTTATTCGATATTCATTACCATATTTGGTATTGAGATTATGAGGCACTATCCAAGATGCCTTTTGTGTCAGGTCCTAATTGTAAATATATATATACATATATGAAAAGGCCTGTATCATGTGACTAAAAAGTGCTAATCAAGAAATCTATATAGAATTTCTTAGAGCACAAGTGTAAAGTGTTTTTGGACCTTTTTGTTGAATGCTTCTTGGTTTTTGGTGCTTTGATAACGAGAATGTTAAGGTTTACATTGGGTAAAAGGTCACACATAGCTGCCAAAAAAGGTTGGTGAATTGATATCATCAAAGCTGACGTTATCGACACAGTGCTATATTTAACATATTTATTGTTGACTAAGCAATCATAACATGTGCACATATTTTGATGACATCACATGTCAAGTTACACAATATATTATTGTATTTTGTTGTTAAATTGTAGATGATATAAAATCATTGATGTCATGTTGGTTGTATATATTATATATTGAACAGCACTGTCATGTTAAGTGCTATTGTTGTATGATATTCATTGATCATTTTCTCACAAATCACAGGCTTGCAGATAACTTTATTTTTATGACAAATACAGAATTCTTTAAATCTTGACGGCAGTTGGCTATATTGATTTTATTTAAAATGAATTTTTATCAGGATTTAGTCATGGACTGTGTGCAATGTGTTATATTTTATGAAAGATGTAGATATATATTTTAGAGTAACAGAATTTAATATTATTTGATTTTATTTTATTTCAAAATAGTTGTTAAAATTGATAAATGGCTGCTAGAAATTGGCCTAAAAATTTGTAATGAAATTTAAATGGAATGCTATCATTTGACACCAATGAATATGAATTAGAAATAAAGTTTTGACAACAAAAGGTAGAAAATGGCAGGCAATATCATCATGTATAACATATCATGTAGAACTTGTTTTATTCAAAAGCTATAAAAGCTATGGTATTGAAATTATTTATGTACTTACAATCTTAGTTACATATAGATAATAAATCTAGTTTTGGTAAAGAAATGTATATAAAATGATCACCCCATCCCCCTCTCCTTTCTAACACAAATATTATATTAATTGCAATGGATTATGTATAGTGTGTATTTTTGTAACAAACTTATTAATTTTCTAACCTTGTATATTAATCATTTTGTAATTGAATGATACTTGGTCAAAAGATGTGAAATAACTTTTTGATAGATGGAACGATTTATTGCCAAAATTAATGAAACATTTGTAAAATACCAGTTTGAATTAAGTGATGCCATTATTTTTCTGGTACTTCTAAACAAAGCAAATACATGAAACCACTTAATTTGATATATTAATTTTAGAGTGCAGGGGTATTAAATTTGGTGATATTTTCACAAGTTTGTTTTGTTGATGGTAAATGGCCATGTTTTATTGTCTCTTTTGTTTTTAATTGTTAATAATTTATTGTA
Organism: Lottia gigantea; assembly: GCF_000327385.1. NCBI lineage: Eukaryota > Metazoa > Mollusca > Gastropoda > Lottiidae > Lottia > Lottia gigantea. The sequence continues at coordinate 5,512,895 of NW_008706746.1, forward strand.
TTCTGTTAATTTTTGGTGCATTATTCTCTTGTTTTAAACTGGATCATCATGCATCATTATTATTATTATTATTATTTCATTATGGATTATGTTTTGTAATATAGATTACTGATGGAGTTTTATGATATTTTTGCAGCTGTAGAAATTTAATTGTTGCCAAAGTAAATTATTGTAAGAAGATTAATTGTTATTATTCACATCACTATCCTTTATCATGTTTTATATAATATTCATATCATGATGTTTAAACAATTATTACTTAAGCCTGGCTTAAACCAGACCTGGATGATCTAGATGTTGGCCGATCTATTTCCTTATCCCTTCTAACAGTAGAGGTATTGCAATAGAAAGTTCTACTTGGGTTCGTATGGTTGACGGATAGGCAACACAAACTTAGATTGTAAAATATAATATTAAAATTTAAATGGTTGGGAAGTGGAAGAACATGTAATCTTCAATAAATCAAATTATAAGGAAACAACAAAATTCACTCACACAAGTCAAAATTATTGTTCTGGTAAATAATTTATGGTTGATATTTTTTGGTGAATTATGTCAGTGGCCTGAAGGATAAGGTGACATTCGATGTTTGGTTTGACTTCTTGTAATGATTAATGTTAGACGAAGAATGATATATAGTCTATCTACTATCCTATACCTACCTAAACAATATTTACTATTGTCTTTAGTTTAGTGGGTGGAAAACTCTTTAATCATGTAATTAATAAATTTTAATTTACCATGCAGATTCTTATTTTATCAAAATTGGACAGTTTTGTTTGATGAGTAATGTTGTCTGCCCCCAATTTTTAATAAAAATTCACATAGACATTATGTTACAGTTTTCAGTACAAATAATTATGCCAAAATTTGAAGAAAAAAAAAAACAAGTTCTGCTATCTGCCTACAACATTTTTGCCAAAAATTCAATAAATCTTAGAAAACTTGAGTACATGAAAACACTAAGTCAAGAGATACTTTTCAGTTTTTAGCCTAAAGGTGTAATTTATGTGACGTCAAATAATATTACTGTTTTGAATTAACCCAAAAAGTACCAAAAAAACTATTGTGAAGTGTATGGAAATTTGAAAAGTTAATGATCTCAAAACAGAGGATTTGTGTCAAACAATAATGCTTTCTTCTTTAAGTCTGGGAAATATAAAATAATTCTTGACTACCTATTGTATTACTGATATATTGTTGCTTTGTTACCAAGGCAACTGATTTCACAATTATTAACAAGAAAATCTAGTTCAATCATCAACTGACATCTAAAATTGTTAATTAATCCCAAAACCACATGTTTCTGAAATTAAGAATTGGGTCAACTTAAAAGGACTAATTCATGTTAAAATAATTCGAGGTATGAGCTAACTTTATAATCAATCTTGTCTTGAATCTGTGATGTCATTTGATGTACAAAGATGTTGTCAAAGGATTACTGACATTATAAAATCTATTATTCTGGAAGCAAGTCTTGACCTTTTGCATGTACACATTTTGCAACTTATCAGCTGAGGATTAAATTCTCAAATCACAAATGACTATGTCTTTCTTCATTTTTATCTTAAATTCATTATCTTGTTATTTGATATTGTAGTGGTTTCAAGCAGAGCTGTCATGACATTTTTTCTGAAATCTTAACCTAAACCAAAAATCAATGATTATTTCTAATTGTAATTGACAATGGTTAGAAATTCCATGATAAGTTCAACAGTATTGTTTATGTTTTCTGGGTTAGCAAAAGAGAGTACTGCATTGCACAATTATGTGGTCAAGATTAAATTAGTGATATAGTTTCCCTTAATGGAAAAGAACGATTCAATTTGATGAAATATTATATTTCTCTGTAAAGTTAATTGGATTTCAATACACAGTGACAAGGCCTACTGTAATATTTGCAAAGAATGTTATAATATATACCAGTAAAAACATGGTAGAATATCGTAGAATTTTAAACAAATAAGCTTAGAGAATTGTTTGAAATGATTAGTAAAGGATATTTATACACAACGGTTATGTTGGAGACTAATATCTTTTTGAAAGCCTCTGATCATGTATTATGTTGAAAATCTAAAAATTATTTCGAAAATATTGAAAAACCCTGATTCACATCTGTCTTTCACAAAGAATTACTTGAGTAAATTATCACTAAATTAAGGTAAAAAAAGGGAGAAAAAAGGGTAGGTGTGATCATTATTTCAAAAAATTACACTTTTGATTATCTTAGAGCAGATATCAGGGATAATTTATTGTTGAAATCAGAAATGCCTTGAATTGTTTGTAAATATATATAGAAATAATATAAATTGCAAAAGAGGTACAACCAACTTAACATATAGGTTATTTGAAGATAAAGGTTCAGTTGGTTTTATCTTGAAAATGAAATGGGTGCTTAAATATTTGCATAACCTGCTGATAGTGCTTGATCTTGCTATCTGTAGCAGTAAGAATTAAATCTGTCACCATCTAAAACAAAATACCCACTATGTAGAAGTTTAGAAATTTGTTACTTTCTCAATATTCTTGAGTCTTAAGATGAGAAATAAGTGTTCAGCCTACAATTTAAAGGGATATAGTATGTTTCGTTTGAATTGTGTGAGAAATGAAGGTCAGTCTTTAATTCTGGGAAGTCCTAAGTTTAGCTGTAACTAAGCGCAATCAGCTGGTAAAGCAAATATTTAGACATCTTTATTCCCTTAAGTTAATGTCAAGCCTAACTAAAGATTCTAAAAGTAGATTTGGTTATTGGTGGATTTCAAAATCCAGGACTCTGTGTAATCTAATTTGAAAAAATTTGTTTACTAATTAAGCTGTTAAATGTTGAATAAGCTTGGCATTACTTTACTAGTTCTTTATTGTATAGTATTGTATTGTATAATATTTGGTCACAATCAACCCCTCCAATCACTTGGTGCACTATTTCTCCCCTCCATTATTTATATCAATGTGTTGCTTCCTGTATATAATATAAATAAACTGAGCGTTGTAGTGTATCACAGTTGACCAAGTAAACAGTTCCATCAAAATTGTATTATTATTAAAACATCAAAAAAGCCTGTCTCTGGATATTGCTTATGTGGTATTGTCTCTATAACAATTCAAGATGCATATGACATGTACTTTCTGTACAAATCGGGTTCAAAGTAGACAATAATAACTTCAGAGAGAGTATTATCCCAATATTATACTAGAATATCACTCTAAGTCAAGTCTAGTCCGAGTTGTATGAGATAAGCATAACTTGCCAGTAACACAAAATCTATAGTGAAGCTGATAACAATCAAGTGGACAATTCAGAGTTTTCATATTACCTTCACTTGAAGATTAGCCATTCAAATACAATTCTACAAAAAATAATGACATTTATTCAATTTTTAAAAATTGATAATTAAGAATTTACAGGAAGTGAAATAAGATCAAGAATTCATTGAACAGATGAGATTCACAGAAAGGCTATGATTATCATGGACATATGCAATATTGATCACAGACTAATTCCAGGATATCAGAGCACCAACCAGCATTTCGTTTCATTTTGATGCCTTGCAAATATCTACATTCAAAACTCAAAAGTTTTGGATCTACAATCAATTATAAATTCCCTTAGTTTTGATATAATTATTGCCATTAAGTTGTTAATTTCATAACAAGTCTCACAGTACAATGTTCTTGTTCAATAATGGCTGCCTTTATAAGTTACAAATTACTTCTAGGCCTTAACTATTTAGCAGGTCTTGCTGCAATTAACTTCATAAGCAAAAAAAGTTTTACATCTTAAGAAAGAGAATGGTAATTTACCATATATACAATGCATTGTGCAGGCATACAATATTACAATGATCATTATAGACTTCAGAATAAGTACTTTATATAAAGTTTACTAAGATAACAAGTAGGCACTTTTAACAATAACCAATAACAAAATCACATATATATCTTTCATTAAAACAACATAAATACAAGCAAATAAAGTTGAAATTTTATAATAATACTCTTTAACAGATAATTCTGATGCTAACAAAATATTAACATGCTTTTTGGCTGTACCCTGTTAACATATAAATCACTGATAGCCAAAAAAAGCTGCCTATAACCATCAGGTGCAGAATGCTTGGTAAAAGAAAACTGATAAACAATGAGGTGGCTTAGGCTAAAGAAAGATTATTACATAACAAGGGAAGTAACTCCACTTAATGAGGAATAAGATGACAACTAGATGTGGTCTGAAGCAGATCTACTACTGAGCAAAAACCGATATAAATTTTTGTCCATGATGCATATCAAGAGCTGCATTACAAAATTGAACTCAAAAGCTACCCAAACCACCGATTGGTTGGGTAAAGATATCCTTAATTTTTAAAAATACATTAATATTTCCAACTTGTTCATGTAAATGTTCAATCAAGGCCATAGTGGAACGGAGGCAAATGCCTTACGTTGGTAACGACAACCAAATTTAAGAGTCTTGTTTTTATATTGATTTGATACGGCCTTGTCAATCATATATATCAAAAAATGAAAGTTTATAAAATTAATGAATATTTCAAAACTTTTTAATGAGTTGAAAGGAATATAAATAAAATTTAATCTTTAAGTTAAACCTCTTATCAATATCAATACGATAAATCACAGTAGATTGAAGTGGTGTTCATACCAGAATCATCAGATCTTTCCTGATATAAATGAAATGAAATGAATGGAGTTTTACGTCCTACTTTTCTGCACTCTCCTGACATAAGAAATGCCAGCTGTTTTAGACCAAGTTATCTGATAATAGACACTTTCACTTTTTCTAGAGCCTGTGCATGTAACCAAAAGCAATTTTTGGTATAAACACAGCCATATTTGTAGAGATGACACTTCCCTTTACCAACACAGCTATTTTCTGATAGAGATTAAATCAAGAGTTCTGTTTCCATTGTTGATGTATGTATTGAAGATGATCTGAGGCACGCTGGCTAATATTTAAAGCTGGATGGAGTTTAATAAGGCCAGGTTCACCCAATAATGATAAACCACAAATACCAAAATAGGCATGGAGTGCATCTACAATATAAACAACATAAATTATGGTGTCCCCAAAGTAAATTTTTTAATTCAATGTTTTTAACCTGGAGGTACAAGCAGACACCACAGAGAGAGTAGATCCTGGACAATATTAAATAGTATTATTCCAAGATAAACACTGAAAACTGTTTACAACAATGCACTGCTGGGAGCCTCTGGACGCAACAGTCTAACAGGTTGGTAAAAGTGCTTAATAGTGACAAGATTGTTAGTAATTTTACAAATTTTGTCTATTTTTTCTTTTTCCTTCTTTGATAAATGAATTGTGCTAATTATCGCAATGAATTGTATCGTTTGGTGAGTATTGTATAGTATATTGAGAATCATTGCAGCCCTATTGGTAACCAAGGACCTAATCATCAGTTTGAACATCACAACCTGATATCTATATATTAATAAAATGACTTATAAAAGACCATTTTAATTGTTATGAGTAAGAAAATATTACGAACCAGGAGAAGTTTGAGGCCACTTTGCAAATCCACCAGTTATATCTGACTGTGTTTCTAAAATATATCCTCTATTAAACTCTGCATCAGACAACTCAAATATTTCTAGTATCTAAAATAGATATTGTATTAAGTTTAAAACTATATAAGTTTTTATCATAAATCATTATTCATTATATATTTTTATATATCAAATTGGAGATTAGTTTTAATGTTACCTATAGACCTTATTCACACATTGGCCATATTGGATCCAGTCACTGCAGTATAAGTGTGACCTTGTAGTCTTTAATGCACCTTTCTCCAACCCACTAGCTCAAAACTGACAATATTTTACATCATTAAAGTGGAATTGATTAAGCTACTTAATGACACTTTCAGATGAATTTTACCTTCACACATTTCTGAGAAAGGGCAGATTTAAGCTATTTTTCTCACTGTCGATCGGGTGTTTAGTGATGTCACATAGGCTACATGTATTCATTCACATGATGTCCCCATCTTATCAATAGATGACGTAATTTGAGTAATCAACCTCACTTTCAGAGCCTCAAAAATGAAGCTTGAATAAGTTCTAATAAAATATTAATCTAACTTTGGATTATGAGATACCAATACATGTACTAATAAAGTCAATTATGTAGGTTGTGCAGATTTAAAACTTTTTGACATTCATAGATTTATCTGAAGGAACTCATGACAAAAGGAAAGAAATTAGATCTACCTTTAATGTAGCTCCAACCCAGAAAGAATAACAAGTATCAACTACTTTATTTGGTCTACCATTAAACCCTGATGACTGACGAAATATACACCATCTTTTTAAACGTTTTAATTCTTTCTGTGTGAATGTTGATTGTAATTTCCCCATTAAAGTTAAAGATGCTATTGCACAGAATGTTGGACCACCTGAAAATTGATAACAAAGCAATGAACCTTATTGAAATAAAACAATGTTCCACTTTGCTATTGAAAATATGTAATGCACAAAAATTTGCAACATGCAATGAAAGAGGAGCTATTTTACACTCTTTTCGATTTGGAACTATTGAGAAAATGTAAAAGCAATCTGCTTGTCTAACTTCACCTAAACACTTTTGCCATATCTGCACTACCAACCTGATTGACTGACAAAATCTAAAGGTGCTGAACTTTTCTATGCCTGGATTAATTTCAAAACATTCAGTCAGACCAGAAAGTATCCTACTTAGTTTGCCACTATCAATCAAGCATAGTATATATTTCTATTTGACAAAAGCTATACAGTAAATGTTAACCTACCATGGGCTTCAAGACCTGGACCTTGACCTATAGCGCCTTCATAAGTCTGAAAAGCAAAAAGTGATTAACTTTAGATTAGATACCATTTTAAAACACTTCCTGAAGCTGCATATATTTCTATATTTTGTTGATCTCATCGTTATACACCGTTTACAAGACCATTTCAAAATTTCCTTGTTTCAATCAATGCAAAACGATTGTTACAGGATGAATTAATGCTAGAATAACCTGATCTGAGTAAGTCTGGTATGTACCTCTTCAATGAAATAGGGTGACTTAGTAAACAGTAAGAGCGATTTTTTTCTTTTTCACATGAAAAACAGAACTCTAATATGATGGTCAATGATGTTGGCTTGCATCTTTCACTTAATGCAAGACAGTTATAATATTGTTTTATAAGCCTACCAATGTTCATTGTAAAGTGTAAAGGTTCTATTTCTACAGAGGAATACAGGGAAACCTACCACACTCTTTTTGATATATTCTACAGCTCTATCTATATCCATTCCACTCCAATCATTTAATATATAACATATACAACTAGCACAAAATACAAATCTCATATCATTCTCACTGCCTTCAGGTACTGCACAAAAACTGTAAAGATAATGTCTTTTAGTTACACTATTTATCCATATTCTATGCTCAGAAAAATCAAATAAACAATATAGCATTTAGACTTCAAAGAAAGATAACTCTAGTTAAAATTGGCTGAACTAAGAAATAAAAAAAAGAACTGGAAACATTTTTTTACACAGAGTTTCACACTGAAAACTTCATAAAACCTGACCTTTTCAGCCTGTGTCCCTACAGAAGTTGGACAAATAGAACTTGTTCTAATGTTTACCTTTCGAGAAAAGTTCGGAATGTTTATTTAAAGACATGTGCTGAGTGACATTGATGATGAAAAATTTTCCAGTGACAATATTTTGCAACTTATTTGACTCTAACAAACAAAATAGATAAACTGTGTTCTTAAATTATAAGTAAAATATTGATGGAAACAGATCACATAGTCACCATCTTGTATAAACTCATTCACAAGTTTTTTAATAACAATATGTCACTAGTTTCCTTTTAAATTCAAGGTTAACTATAAGGTTCAACAAACCTGCCATCTTTTTGTTGTAAGGCTCTCAATCCAGCTGATATAGCCCGTTTGTTTAGTTTACTGAGATCATCACCCAATATAACTAGACTAGATAATGCAGTATATGTATCAGCTATATGTCCACAATCATACTTTATACTATTCTTCTGAGCCTGAAATATATCAAAAAATATACAATATCAATGTCATATTCTCGTAACTGTGCCAAATTTATAATACCATTACTTGTTCAAAAAAATTCAAAATGTGTCATGGAGTTGGCTTCCAGTGCTTGCTCCTAAAAAATCTAATATAATATTTTTTTTATGTAAGGATTAATGTTAGCTAGGCAGCAGAGACCAAATATGAAGGGCAAATCAGCATTTTAGTAAGTATAATTGGGCCTCGAATATATCTATATAGTCAACAGAATGGTACATTCCCACATTGTCTGACAGAATTATGTTTGTGGGTTAGTAAAAGCAGTTCCATCTTAACCTGACATCTGATACCTACCTTTTCTGTGTCATAAAAACTTCCAATAGCTGGGGACCCTCTAAACCCACAACGATGTAAATTAGATTCTGCAAAATATGAAAGATTCTTTTTAATCAAACGTAGTATTATTTATCTTTTGGAGATATGCAATATAATGGAGAAAAAATAGGAATAATCGATTATGTTTATATTCTAAGTGATTTAAGTTTTAAAAAGCAAATATTATGTATGTTATTAATTAAGATTAAATCAAACTTTCGTTCAGTATATTTATTAGCTTCATCTTTAAAACAGTCACTTCAGTTAGGGTCTAAAGATTGTTTGTCAAATTGACCTTTTGGCCTTACCTGAAACACATCACAAAATGCCAAATGTTAGAAATTTGATTGGATAAAGGAGACCTCATCGTTTTTTCAGTCAAAAGGTTAATTTGAAGAACGTTCAAGAGGGGTGTCGTCGTAGTTAGAATCTAACTCAAGTGGCTATATCAAAAATAAAAGCTAATAAAAACAATGGAAGGAAAGTTTGGTCTCATTCTAATCAGAATGGTTATGAAACTTAGGTGTTAATAAGTTCCCTTGAATATTCATGACTATTGCATTGGGATATAATGGAAAGCTGTATCAAAGTGAACCAATAGCAGTTCTATTAATCACATCAAAGGTATTTCTGACACATGTCGTGAGATATTATCACAGATTACCACTAAACCTCTAATATGATTAACACAATCAATCTTTCTTGTATCTGCCTTAAGCAAAATATATATCAATACTTGCTAAAGATTTGAATAGTCATAATATATTATTATCTTTTTTATTCAATAAGTTATAGAACGCAAAAGTAAAAATTTATTTTTATGAATATCGTACCCTTAAAGATGGGTTTCCTTATTTTTTAGTGTCAATTTAGCAAACCATTTGATTAATCGTTTTATCTAATGAATTATCATGTATTCTTAATCATATCATTATGTTCTTATTACATAATTAAGAGTTTAAACCAAACATAAATGTCCATGTATATACTGTCTATTCATATAAGTATCAGCATATTCATTTTCATAATGAAAATAAGGGAACCCATCTTTAAACAATTTTGAGGCAAGTGCTTACAGTTCTAACTGTTCTTGAAAAATCTTTATATATCCTGTGGCATAAGGTTATTTAATAAGTATTTTTTCTGAATGAAAGCATTATGTCACAATAAGAGGTATAATTGAATATTCAAAAGCAGTGAATTTGAAACATCATGTTTTGATGCTTTTGAATGCCAAACATATCCCACAAAAATTGATATATAATATATTTCAGCTGACATGAACAAAAATCAATTGATTAGTAGAACATAGGATCTGATGTACCTGTCTGATTTGGTAGAACTTGTAAAGAATATATCCATTCAATAATATTATCTCTATCTTTATCCAATACATTTAAACTATCTAATACATCTATTCCAGATAAGGCAAAGAAGGCAATGGTCATTCTGAAACAATATTACAATGATACTTTATTAGTAATAAAAACTAATAACAGGACATAAGAACTTTCATACCGTAACAATAACAACTTTATGAACTATGGAACCTGTCATGTTTAATTATATTGTAAAATTGAAACAGAAACCTGCTATGTATAGAACTCTACCAGTATCATCAACATCTGTTGACAAACAAAACTACCCTTAAAGGGACAGATTCACTGTACTTTTGACCAAACATTTTTTAGCGTACCTAATTCTGAACACACATTGATATGGAGGCAGCAGTGAGCTGTGAACTCTAATACTGATAGGAGGCCCAAATTTTGACGGTGAGCTGTGAAATACTGAAAACAAATCATATGTCACTCTGTACAACATACCTATTAGAGTCAAGGGTGGCATATCTGCTTGGTAAAATCTGTAGAATTCGCTGAAAAAATTTGACATGCTTATCGTGTAGAAATTTCATCTGCTCTTCCATTCTCGATTTTACTTACATTGATTTCCTCACCTCCTTTACTAAAGAGTATTGATATAGTCCCTAACCTCCAGACACTTCATATTCTTGTAGTCCGAAACTCTTCATAGTTTTACTAAATAACATAATAGTAATGATAATGAATAATTTCTTAAAGATTAAAATGTGCAGCATGCAAATTTTCAAAAACGTCGTAAATTATTCCCGAAAATATTTATGATATATTATGCTATGTATCTCCTACTAGGTCAATTAACTGAGTTAGCTTTAAAATATTATTAGTTGAACTCCAGAAACTATTCTATTTTCAAGTCTATTTTCAACTAAATTATTCTAAGTCTGCTATAATCAGCTCTATTTTCAGCTAACCAAAATTGTAGTATTTTAGAAAGTTTTAATTGGTGTCGATTATTTTTGAGAATAGCTAGCTATTACATACGTGTAGGTTTAACCTCTAGTGACTACTGTGACTACCTACCTTTTGATTTCGGGGAAGGGAGGGTTTGATTCTCCCAAATGTACAGGCCTAGGGTGGAGCAGACACTTTATTTAGAAATTAGGATTAAGGGTCTTGATATTGGGTTTTCTTCTGTTCTTATTCTGATCTGAAATTAGAAAAAGTATAGTATCTGTTTTGTACTGATTGTTTTTAGTTTACTATGAACAATATTATCATTTAAGTTCTTATTTTTGAATATGCAACTATCATTTTCTGCTTATAGACATGGGGGAATTTCTCTTGAAGGCTCTTATAGTGGGCATGAACTATCTTGCTTGCTCGATTGCTGGTTGTATTAAACGGGACAACAAAGGGTGCTATGCCTACATTATGATGAATATTTAGTCCTATAGGTCTTGCTGTATTCAATGTCTCAATCCAATGGGCTTCCCTAGATTGACGGAATTTGGTAGTTTCATCTTCGGGCAAGTCAATTTCTATACGCTCAATTGGGACTACTTTTAGGGTTAGGTTGAGGGCTCGCAACTGTTCTATATATATAAACTACTATTGTAACTAACTTTAGGTTGAGGACTAGCAACTGTTCTAAATATATAACCTGTTATTGTAACTAACTTTAGGGTTAGGTTGAGGACTAGCAACTGTTCTAAATATATAACCTGTTATTGTAACTAACTTTAGGGTTAGGTTGAGGACTAGCAACTGTTCTAAATATATAACCTGTTATTGTAACTAACTTTAGGGTCAGGTTGAGGACTAGCAACTGTTCTAAATATATAACCTGTTATTGTGACTAACTTTAGGGTTAGGTTGAGGACTAGAAACTGTTCTAAATATATAACCTGTTATTGTAACTAACTTTAGGGTTAGGTTGAGGACTAGCAACTGTTCTAAATATATAACCTGTTATTGTGACTAACTTTAGGGTTAGGTCGAGGACTAGCAACTGTTCTAAATATATAACCTGTTATTGTAACTAACTTTAGGGTTAGGTTGAGGACTAGCAACTGTTCTAAATATATAACCTGTTATTGTAACTAACTTTAGGGTTAGGTTGAGGACTAGCAACTGTTCTAAATATATAACCTGTTATTGTGACTAACTTTAGGGTTAGGTTGAGGACTAGCAACTGTTCTAAATACATAACCTGTTATTGTGACTAACTTTAGGGTTAGGTCGAGGACTAGCAACTGTTCTAAATATATAACCTGTTATTGTAACTAACTTTAGGGTTAGGTTGAGGACTAGCAACTGTTATAAGCTACTATTGTGACTAACTTTAGGGTTGGGTTGAGGACTAACAACTGGGTTAGGGTTAGGTTAGGTTAACCTACACACACCCACATCCCCAATCCTTACAAGTAAAGCTGACAAGGTAACTGTACCAACGTAGTAACAGCGTTCAATTGTCGATCCTCATCTATTTACATAGGTTTTTTTTTTAGACATCTTGCGGGCCGCAAAAACATTACTGGTGGGCCGTAGGTTGCCCACCCCTGCGTTCAAGGGACCTTCCACTAACAGGACGTAAAATGTTTGTGAAAACTGTACACAAATATCTAGAGAAATGTGCCCTTAAAAGTATCTGAAAGTTTTAACTAAAATGCTTTAGTTGTTTAAGTTTTTTTACGCCAAAACAAATGTTTACGTAAGTCCGTTACGATTTTTTGAAGCTGTTAAAAAACTACTGTACGAATTTAAGTAGAACAAACGTTGAAAAATTTTTTTTTGTCTTCGCCTTGCACTTGTCTGGATATTTACAAAATTTCATTCAGGGAGAATATATTTTCTTTAATCCTATTAGGGATGAATTGTGCTCAGTGTAGTACAACCTATTGTTATAATGAATGATGAACAGTTCTTTCTAGTCAGAACATTCTTGATTGGGTACGTTCGATTTGTCAAGTAATTAAGGCCTGCCTCTACAGGGATAGAAAGTACGACCAATCGAACAAATTCTCAACATACATGTATTGTCTTAAATCCCAACATGGACGTGAGCCGAAATCAGGGTTAAGAAATAAAAACTACTGTATGTAATCAAGGAGTTCATTGTTGTATGAAGAGGTTGAAGGCTAAAGTACCTCAATGGGAGAAACTTTCACTGTTATAAGGTATGAAATTGTTGCTTATATTGTCTTTATTCATTGAAAAACCCACAGTTAGTTAGGTCACTTATTAACCGAAGCCTCTTCGAGAAACATAGGTCTTTCGACAACCAAAAAGGAATCAGAAACTGGCGCTCTCCGGATTAAAATTTCTATTGCTCATATATGTATGTAGACGTTCGTTCATCTTGTCGCTTTATTATCAAAGAGTGTTCTTTCCATATTTCAGATTTTTGCCCAGCCTGGTGGCACATGAGTGGCTTCGATGATAGGACCAATTCTAAATGGAAATAATTTTATGGAGGAAGAAGTCTTTTAAAAGGTTTGTGGGTATTTGAGTAGGTTGGTTGGGTTCGTATAGGAATATTTCCGGTGTGTGTTGGAACAGGGGGCGATTAGAAGCGACGTACGGATCTGCAAATCTATGTCCGTGTTCCTTAGAAGAACGGTTTATTGACGTGATAACTCATTCTCTGAGTCTCCGAGATGACCGGTGGACGTATATGTTGGTACGAGGTTTAGTTGCCCCATTGCTCCTGCTAGAGTAATCAACCAGTGAAGTGGATTAGCTCGTACCCATGTTTGTCGGAGACGGTATGTGAGCGAATGATTCCCTCCCTCGTATCCAACTCAGGTGTTGTTGGTTTTGAGAGGGTCATGGAGGTGGCAAATTGGGTGAGCATAACATGGAAAGACGACCAGGATCCCGAGGCAGGGTCGCGGAATGCTAACGAAAGTCGAACTGAACTCGAACTGGAGATATAGGTTTACTGGAAAACGCTCTAAAAATGTTATCAAGAAAAGTGATAAGGGTAGTTGATGTGTAATCTTGAATAGGCAGGATTATGTTAATGAAGCTGAAGCACAATTAAGTAATCTTGATTAGTATACTCCTATACAAAATCCTATTTACATGGAAACCACCACGTTAATTACAAATATTTTGAAATATCTACTTCAAGATTTCATTCAAGCAGAACAAATCGATTACCTTAAGCCAGACATAGTGCCCCGTCAAAGACATTTGTACACTCTTACGAAATTCCATAAGAAAATTAGTGGTTCTTACGTAATAAAAAGGACGCCCAATAATAGCAGATTGTGTTGGCGAGTTTTACAGGGTTTCAAAATAGAATTATTTAGATAATTTTCTGTCTCTCAGGTAAAAATACCCAAAGTTATAGCCATTTGAAGTTAGGGTGGGTTTGACATTTTTTTTATATTTAGGATTACGAAATTGTAGACCCTTTTGGAGTATCTGGAGAGCCAATGCAGCAAACAGTGTCTGGCGTGAACCATTTTTCCTAGTTTGATGTATCTAATACACTGTGATACCTGTGTATATTTTTATCTAGCATATTTTTCTTGTCCCATTTGGAGGCCCTCAATGGCCAAAAGCATTGGCACACGTTCTATACATGTCCAGTTATACCCTGAATGATCATGCACTCGGCAATTGGTACCAAGTTAGTTTGACTGCTCCTGGTTGTGTCTTTAGCTACATAACAACACTTGTCACACGTCGATCTAAAAGGAACTCATAGAATTTACAGTCACGTTTTTATTATTTTACTGAATAAATTAATGATCAACTTATCCTGCTCACTGTTAGAGATTGAAAAAAAAACACTAGTTACTATTGACAATTAATAATCTCACAGCAATTCAGAATCAACAGAACTACTTATTGATGTATTTCCATAGGCTATTATTTCCTTTATATTGAGCTGTAAAATCGTAGGCATGACAATAAAAAAGAAACAGAAATAGATGTAATCTTGAATTTTATTTACAAAAATGATATATTCAAAAGTTTTATTTTGTTTATTTACCACCAGATCTTACATAGGAAATAGCAGGTACAATCACCAATACCATTAATGTAGAAAATAAGGTAATAAATAAAAATAAATAAAACATGGCACGATCAACTACTAAGGCAACTTGTTTCCATTCATCTTGAAGATCATTATCTTCTTCTTCCTTATCACTTTTCTCAACAATTAATTTCAAATACTTCAACAGTTCTTCCATACCCGCACTCGAACGTTCATAAATATTTGAACGATGGTCCGAGTTGTTTTCTTGATTCGAGACACTTCGTCCTTTACTTGACCGGAAGTCAAAACTGTGATTGTCGTCTGGTTTGGAAGTATCAGAGGAATAAGAAGTTCGAACTCGAGCTGGTAGATCATTTAGAAGGCTTGATGTCACTTCCGTATCTTTATTAGTACTGGAAGTGATCATGATTCGCGGAGTTGGTCGCTTCTTTTTACCAGGAAGAGAAATACATTTACAATGAATAATCCTTCCAAGAAATCCCAGGATAAAATATCGAACCCAGGAAGGCACTTCTTGTACATTGGGAGGACTGTGATGTAGTTTCATTACCATAACTGTCATTATAACTGATACGGAAGACATCGCCATGGATAATGTCAGGTAAACTTCTACAAAAAAAAAACATACATCATTCTATTAAATATCAAAATACACGTAAAATACAATCTACACTTTGCCGTATTAAATGCCCAGGTTCGCTTATCTCCTGGTACCCATAAACAGAACCACTTCTACCGCATAGTGATTTATGATATGTATCGTAAAGTAAAAAAATAAATTGTTGAACCAAAACATAATTCGCCTTTCATTTTTCAGTTAAAGAACCACTGATGGCATTCCTATGGGGGATGGGAGTTTGCACTTTCAATTGTATTTATCATTTCACATAGTAAAGAATTGCCTTACCCAATTACTCGTCTCTAACTTTTTGATTAAGTGAAAATATGAGATTTTGAAATCGAAACTTTTTGAGGATTATGTAATTTGATTGGTTGTTTCCGAGAGTGAAAGACCTTACGTTCGCCATTTATTAGCTTAAAGATGGGTTTCCTTATTTTTTAATGTCAAATTAAGCAAACTATTTATCATGTTTCTTAATCATATCATTATGTTCTAATATTGCCTGGAATTAAAAGTTTAAGCAAATCATAAGTGTCCTTGTATGTACAGTCTGGATAAACAAAAAGACTTTTTGACCTTTCTTGATCGGTCACTCATTGGAATTCTGCTGGTAATTCTCTTCTTTTTTAGCTAACCAAGAATTAATTATGGACATGTGAGACAAACTGGTACTTTTCTGAGTCATTAGAACACCTCTACTATCTATTCATGGTCTCTTCTAAAACCACGAATTTTAGTACAATCGACTACTGAATCACCCCCAGATTATTATGTAACATTGCGCTGTCACAATTTTCTAAGGCTTCTCGAGTACCAGTTATATCATTGGTACCACTAAGAAGTAAAAGTACCCCAAGTTGATATCAGTTATCGAACCCATTTAAATTATTAATTAACTATCTTTTACTACCTACCGATTAATGGTACAGATTCTGACGTGGGCGGCATACTTTCAGCAACCAGCAACATAAAAACAGAATAAGACAATAGAACAGTAATACTGAGAGTGAGCTTTTCTCCGGCATCTGGTGGTAAACAGAATGTCAATACACTGAGAATGTTCAACCAGAAACAAGGCAGTAGAATGTTGAGTACATAGTATAATATACGTCTATAAATCATGATACTGATAGTCACATCGGGGAATACCTCGTCACTTATTGGATAAACCACTTCATTTCTCTTCAATTTATATTTAAATAATGTCCATTCACCGTTAGAAATATAGTTACTGACTTCCAACACTTCCGAAGTATTAACTAGATCAACTTGACTCTGGCTGTATGACCACGATCCAAATTTCTGGCTACAAAATTGGCTATCAAAAGGGAAGTAAGTAATGTCGATGTGACAAGAACTTCTAAGGCGAGCTGGTGGTGACCACATCACAGTACCGTCATTTAGTAACATCACGTTCACTTTCATAAAACCAGTGGTGTAATCATCGGCACTGTAATATAACATAGGCTTTAATGATAAAAGCCATTGATAAGGGGACGTAACTAATCTAAGACAACAACTTGAGAAACTTAGTTTGCTGGAGGTAGACTACAAGACAAATTTTCAGCCATAATAGAATATACATTATATATTTGTAAGAGCATGAAATAAGGCATATACTTTTAGGAAGTTTGAGTTTATGGATCATTTAGAGGTTATGTAATTTGCTCCATTTTGCAAATAGAATCCATTATTATCCTTGATACTCCTACACAAAGGCTGAAAAATCTTTTCGAATCTATTTTATGGCCGTCCACTTGTTGGGGAGGGAAGTAATAAAAGATCCAGCTCTCTAAGATGTACATTGTTAATTCTAAGTTCAAACTTACTTGTTATATAGAACGATATCTGGAAGCCAAAGTTTTTTAGATGGAACTCTAAATACTGTTAAACCATTAAACTCCGCAGGGTCCCATTTTATTCTTTCATCTTTCCAAGACTGTTAGAATATAAAAGTAAAAATTGTAAAGGTTACTGATGGAAACGGCTACCAGACAATTAACAAACAGACAATATCAAATTTTACCACGGATTACTTATTATAGATATTGATATTGATGACATTGGCAGTACCATTCTCTGCTAGTCATGCTTATAAGATGAGAAGAGCGTCTGTGAATTTGACCCAAGTCTTCTGGAATAGCCACAAAATAATATTTAAATAACCATATATTGTCCCGAGAGAAAGGTAACCCGAACCATAAAGCTTGCTGGGGAGACAATTTGCTTCTAGCCTCGTACCCATGAAATGATCAAGCTACATTTGTCATATTCATATTCAGTAGTTCATATTTGTATTCTCAGTGTCGTATACGGTACAGAGCAAGGTATTAAAAAAGAAAAAAATGGATTGAAAGATCGACCAAGACTGTTGACATAGAACATACATCAAAAGTTAATCTATTGAAATGAAGATTTATGTAAATAAAGGAAGGAAGGCTGTATTCACGTCTCTTTACCATAATAGTTGGTGATAAAACAAATGTTTTCTAAATCTCCCTAATAATTGATTATCGATTAGCTAGAGATTGATCAGAATCTAGAATTAAAATCTTACCCATTCCAGCCAGGCATTTAATGTCAGGATTTGATTCTTCTCGTCCTGAAATGACAATAAAAACATAGGATTAATTATTGGTCTGGTTTATTTAAAAGTGAAATATCACGCGTCTTTATCTTCTTATGTGTTGAATCACCACGGAATCTTCTAGTGCAATGTCAATCATTAGTTTCATTGTAACAATGCAAAGCTGAAACTAATTCCACGCAATTCCCCTGTTGAGTATTTTAAAAGAAAAAATAAACGTCATTCAACAAACTGTATCACACTTCATCACAGGTTTCCTATAGTATTAGCAAAATGAAATCAAATAATTATTATCATCCTTGGAAATATTTCAGCCGATTCAAACTTAATTTTCATCGAGAAATGTACATGAATTTCATAGATTGAAAGACACCATTATGGGAGTCAGATCGACTGAGTATCTGAGAGCAGAACCTTTTCTGATATAAACTGTGTCGGAGCGCACTGTCTACTGAGATATTGCAGTTGCCACGAATTAGTTGTTCTTTTCAACCTTTGAGCAAAAAGGAAAATGATATTTGCGTTGATCTGAGCTTTCGAGAGCTGTGATCATCCAGTTAGTCACATTTACCAGCAGTCAATTTATCGAGCGTTTCCCTAATGTGTCGCTCATGTTTCTCTCAAATCCAATGTAGATTGTTTGAATCGCCAGTCGACCCGAGCCTATCTTAATGAAAATGACTACAAATAATCGGTGGAAGAACCACCATATAATGTTTTCACTATTTAGTAATAAATTGTTTTAATAACGTGTACTGAATGTAATGAAATTGGTGATTGACGAGCGGCAGATGGTCACCATTATATCCATGTTATATTTCTTGGTATTTATTCTGATACAAAGACTTATAACGAGGACCTTTATATCGGTAACTAATAAATGAACTTAATAGATACCACCCTCTTTTAATTAATCTGTTATCTTAATATGAACTCGATGGCATTTAATATCCAGATAATCTTCGGTACTATAAGTTCATTTTCAATAATTTGCAATGCATAAAGAAAATCAAACACCTAAACTGGATTGCCACTTTCTTTTCAAGGAGGAAGCCTGGAAATTGTGGAGCATTTGATGGCCAATCGTTTACATGTCAAATTATGCATCGGATAAGGTCAAATCTTTGCCGATTTCGAAAAATTTTAATTTAATTTTAATGATAATAATTATAATCGTACAATACGTGAAGTGTACAATTAAAACTTACTATTTGGGCCATTGTTATAAATGGTGTGTTTAGAAAGATGACAATGATGTCAGATATTGCCTGTAGGTTGCAAGCTCGAATCAAATTGAGTGAGTTTGATCAGACGACACGTTACAATAAGTTAAATGATTGAAACCAGCTCCACACTTTCGTTCTAAATTAACAATTGTAATTGTTTGAAAGATATGAAATTGGCACGGTGCTATAGATTGTTTTAAACCGAGATATTGGCGAGACTGAAATGAGAAAATACAGAATCGTCAGGAATAATTAGAAAATGTCGGTGAGGCACAATTTCAGTTTTGTGAAGTTTGTGAGACATTTTTCAATCATTGGTTCTACGATCTAGCTTACAAAACTATTAAGCCGACAAATTAATGAATTAAAAGTAGGTCTGTGTTGTGTTGTTTTTATAGAATTGTATACCTATCTCAAAGGTGACAGAGTTCAAACTTCATATATGCAGAAATTGTAAATAAATCCTTTCGCCCAGTGATCAACAAATTATTAAATTTGTGTTAATTATATATAAGAGGTATTAATTAGTAGTTTTACGAACTTCATTTGGTTACAATTTTTCATAAACAATCACATTTTCAAAATCATTTCTCTATTAGCTTATTTCCAGGTCCTTATTACGACTATGATTACATTACATATGACAGTTATATTTTATCAACATTCCTTGTATTTGATCCAAATTTTGTCAATTTCCCAAGTAGTTAAGTTATCAGAGAGCAAGACAAAGCATTCTAAATTGCGCTGATGGTGAAAGAAAATGATCTGGATGAGGTTGATTCCTTTCTTCTGAAATTTTCTATTTTAAAGAATATTTCTGAAGAAAACAAATGTTTTGTCTCACTGAAACAAAAATATATCAGTATTAAATAATATCCTTTCAACTGTAATTGTGTTTAACTTGCATAATTCTGAATAAATGAAAATTTTATATCATCTTGCCGACAGACCGACTCTCTATGGTTATTAAACTTGGTTAATGTCTAGAAACATCAGAATAAATTAGTGTTTCTTGTGTAATACAAGACAGATATAGAAATGCTTGAATTCAATATTTTTAAAATATTCTTTGCACACTATCATTGTTCTGTTGGGATGCATTATACCAGTTCGAATTTCCAATAGAAAAAAGCTTCGTGCATTAATAACACCAGAAACTTTTCCCCGGAGCAAAAGAAAGAGCTTCTGTGTGATCTTACATAATCATTGACTACTGTTCATGATAAAGAAGCATCTGTAAGAGAACACAATTCCTTCCTTACCGAATAACCATGGCACATGTTTCGTTGAAAAGGAAACATCTTAAACCCAGTTGAATTTGATTGGTTAAAGCAATTATCATCAGGTTCTGTCAAAAGGTGATTTTGACGATTGTAGACCCTTCTGTGAAGTGGCTAGACTAAAAATAAAAACTAATGGAAAGATAGCTTGCCAGGCAATGTAACATACGCCAACTACCAGCTGTCAGAAATTATAACTGAGTCTTTATAAAGTGGCTAAATAATGAATTTTTAAATCAAAACAATTACTAACAAAAATAACCATTTTTTCAGAAGCATATTTGGAATACCAGAAACAAAAACTCTATCCTTCAACAAACAAAAAAGCAGTAAAACTTCTTAAAAAGCAGTATACACTATCAGTAAGAGCTATGTAGATCGAGGATCTACTACTTTGTATCGGACTGCGTTATAAACAAACGTTTATATAATATAATATATCCCATGTGGTATATAATAGAATATTCCTTAATTAAATGTCAAATTATAGGTGAAATTCTACTTAATTTATCATTGATCTGTTGATGTAAAAAAATCTTATACTTTAAGATGTAGTTATCTATCTAGTAGCTGTTGAAATTCTCGAAGAAAATCCAAAGAGAAAATCGATCCCTGAAATAACAGACAGACAAATCAGTTGGGTTCATATTTGTTTATTCAAAATTAGTCCAGTGTGATGATTACGTTAAATATCAAACTACACTATTTGACCAGTTACTATATAACAATATTTGTACATTCGACGATATGGTCAGCAATATAAATGTTCCAAATCGAACTCAATAGCAGTCAAGCAAAAATTCACTACCCTTTTATTTTAGGCAATTGAACAAAAGCGAATATAGGGATATTGGTGATTAGAGATATTGTTTTACTTATAAAAATGGGTAGACAATATAGAATGCCCATTAAAATAAATTCATATCAAATTTCCATGCAAATATCCAAGATGGAAAAGAACAAAAACTGATGCATATTTATTGGTGAGAACTTGAAGTTGTCCTCCAAGGTAAATTGTTGAAAAGACTATAGTATAGAAAGCTCAAACCATCTAAAAAAGAAAAAAGCCAAAGCTTAATCGTTATTAGAATCGTTGAACGTTCTCAATAGAGAGGAGATACAAAGACGGCTTTTATTCTAAGAAACCTGCAATTTTATCTAAACATTTCGGGAATATAGAATTTAGATGAATATCTATTTGATAATGAGATTTCTTAACTACAATTTTGATTTTATTAGATCAATATTTTGTCGACACTTTTATAGTAGTAGTATAGTACATATTATGCCATAATACGCTGCTTAATTTTGATTAAATTGATACTAACTTTACTATTATATAACAAATAGGATATTTTAACTTTCAAGTAAAATTGGATTGAGAAGTAACAAACATAACATAATCATTGAATAAAGAAGTTGTGCCTTTCTTTTTCCCACCTAAAGCTTCTGATCAAAGCATTTGATACTCTTACTATAATCGTTTCACAATTAATTCCCTGTAGAGATTGTTGAGAAGGTCAAAATAAAATATCAGACATTAATCATACCATAATCTTTTACATCATAATAAAAAAAATACTAGTCATTAAATCATACTTCGAGACTAACATGGAATTTTTAATCCTTTGACAGCCATGAATCAATCTGCCAGAAAAAATATATAAAGCCATTTTAAAGAAGGATTATTTTTCAGTAAACAACGATGCACACATCAATGGCAAATTACCTCCGGATTTAATGTACATAATGTTCCACCAAAATTTGATTTTCATCATCACTACAGGGTTTCATCACGCAAGGGTATTCAAGTCGACAAGATAGCTTCACTCATGACTCATGATATTTCCGACAAAACTCAACAAACTACAATTTCATATTAATGTATGCCCGTTTATCAATATGTATGTGTTATGTCATATGCAAGACAATATCAAATAATTTGGCATTCGACAGTTAAAGCACATCACCATGTCTGAAATTGCTTGTTTCATTATTTCTTAGGCCTAATACAGCGATTATCTACCTTAAATTCACAAATGTGCTAGATCTAAAAATGTCAATGCCTAATAACATTTGCCTTACCAACCTAATTTGAAATACCAGTTACACTTTTCATATTTAAAACCATCGTCTGGTCCTCCTTCAATATAGTCAATAGCAGTTGACAAGGATCAAGTCTTTAGAATCCGTATCACTTTTCACAATGCTATACTCTACAATCAAATTAAAATGTACCATAGTCGTCTAGGTTGTCGTGTGCAGCTTTTGCCGATGTTATGACGTCAGAAAAATCAAAAAGTTAGTGAAGCAATTATTAAGACAAATACTATCTTTATTTTTCACTATAACGTTTATAGATTTAATAGAATGTGCCAAAAATCTGAACATACTCTGATAAATTTTCAAGCAGAGATAATCGTCAAATGATTTCGGAATTTCTTTGAACTGTAATAAGGTAGTACTTTCTATCAGGATGCGTGCAAAGGAATTATCTTTTAATAGCAATGAGTTAGTTAAAACTAAAATAAATGACATTAGAGCTGCGATATTAAGACCAATGGTAGTGGTTGAACGGTGATAAAGTGTTATGTGTCTCATGGGTATTAAATGTCTGTGTCTTGATTGTAAATATAACATAATCTCAATATTCTCTCTTCTAGTTACAATGAAGTGGACTATGAGTACGACCATGAATTAAAAATCGACTCGTGGGTCCTCATAACTTACTAAAATATCTTAGAAAAAATATCTCACAAAATTCAAGAACAACATCCAACTCGTTAAAGTCATTTATTACTCTTTTCGAAACACCTGATTGGATCTTTTTGGATGAGACAACTACTATACAATTTTTACTCCCGATTTTGCCATTCTTTGAAAATGACTTTTGATTCACGAAATTGCCTATGAAATTATTCTATGAATGAATTATCATTTTTAAACACAAAACATCTCAAAATGGTACATATCGTCATTCGTATAGACCCCACTACTGTTACAATAATAATGTATGATTAAATTGAACTCATCTGTACCACTTTCCCTAGGAAATCATGTAAATTTACATTAATTCTGAAAAAGATTTAATTGAAAGCTTCGCGGTTGATGTGAAATTAGTTTTTATTTGAAAATGATCTTATTAAGTTTCGTGCCACAGGATATAGGTTTAAAATGAAATATTTTGATATTTTACATGTTTGTTACCAGCATGGCTTTTTTTACCATCACAAGTAAGTAGTTTGATCTATAATCAAATCATCATTATTTCTGTAACCGATGTTGATATATGCACAATTACCATGTTGGACGCATATCTGGATTGATTACGTGCAAACTATGTAGAATTAGTCATTAACATAACATATAAAGTTTAGGTACAAATTGTCTTTCAGATTATAATCTCGGTATTACAGTTCAAAAAACCTCTCCAATAACCATTACCAGCAACCGTCAACAAAATGATAAGATATGAGGCAATTGGAGTCAGTCAGGTACATACGAGTTTGAGTAGTCCTAAATCATTCCAGTCCAAGTCAAGTTTTAGACCTTTCATTCATTCAACATCTTAATTTACGTTCAATCAGAGCTAATTCAGAGTATTTCAATAATATATTTTATTAACCGGATTTTGACATTAAACCAATATATAAATTGGTGTGGATCTGTCTGGCGAGGCAGGGAGTCTTCACCATTCCGAACCTCATGGCTAATAAATTTATAAATCAAACTATATCTAAGAGAAAAAAATCTGTATATAACCTGCAAACAACTGGTACCACAATCTGATCTGTATTAGCCAGGAATTTCAAAATAATAAATAAACCAATGTACTTACCATATCCATGACTTGAATAAGATTGTAATTAAACGATACAACTACACGATGTGATGAATTGAAAACGGGCCGAACACTGGTGTCATAATTAGAGAATAATTTATGTAATAATCGTTGTTCATCCGGTAAAACTGAATCTTCAGCTTTCAACTGTGTAATAAACACCAATACCACCACTAACCATCGACCATATTTCTTTAAAACGTCCGTTTCCATTGTATTGATTCCTCATTGAATCAAGTCGCAAAAAATTATCTCCCAATTTTAATGTTTCATGGTAGATAGTTCCTCGTTAGTTCAACCAAATGTGTGCTTCGATGAGAAAATAATATAAATATCTTGTTGACTGCCAATATCGTCCACCTCTATAAATTATATCACAATATCGATAAGTCAAACGAAAGGAAAGTGAAATAGATTTTCTTAACTTAACTCGTTAACGCAGTGAATAGCATTGGAAGAATCCATTAAAGATACATTGACTTCAATACAGTAGTATATAGAAAAAATATGGCTTAAAACCAACATGCCATTAATACTGATCGTCAATTACCTTCGCAATCTGTAATTATCTTAAAATTCTGAGTCTCGTCGTATTTTACGAACAGAAAATATTATTTATTATCACACCATATTGAATGAACATGCCTGTTAATACTTGTTAGTCGTCAAGTGAACCGGACTTGTACACCTGGAATTCCTTTCACTACAAATTACACCTATATAAAATATCTTACTCTATTATTTTCTATGACTAAGTAATTTAATAGTAGTTATAAAGCATTGACAAAATAATTTAGTCGGGCTAAAATGAAAGGAAGTTTCTAGATGGCTTTGACTAGCTCAAAGTGTTTCACATACTCACAATTGTGACAAAATTAAATTAACAAATTCAGGTTTCGGTACGCTTTAGTACGCATTTGGTGATCATTTTCCATATAGAGGTTATTATTTAAATACTTGCATATCTTTAGGATGATCCGATACCGAAGTTAACGAGGAAAAAAATTCAAGGCAGAACTTTTAGGCGCAAAAATTGTAATTTGGGTGAGATATTACCATTTTCTCTTACCAATCTAAGCTGAAAAACGACATCTTTAGATTCTATTACAGAAATATAGGTCACAACCGTTAATAAGAGGCTGCCTCCAGCATTTATTGTTCGGATAATGAAAATAAGATAAAAACTAAAATTAACTGACAATCAAACACTTTTATTGAATAAATAACCTAACTAATTACAAAGATATTACCATTCAATCTGTACTTCTATTCAATAATGAGATACGTTCTTTCAATGTAACATTGTTTATAATTGAACATGCATTACCAATGTAACATTGTTTATAAATGAGATATATTCTATAATGAATTTCTTACCAATATAACATTGTTTATAATTGATGAATGTATTACCAATGTTGTGTACAATTGGAACATATATTCACATATCGTACCATATATTTTATAATTGAGGTATGCGTCGCTAATGTACCTGTGTGACGTTGAGACATACATGTATGTTCCTCTAATGTGACGTGGTTATAATACTAATAGACCAGTGGCTGAACTAGATGAGTGGGGGCCCTTGACATTTTTTTTTTTTAACATATGCTCACCTGCATTCTTTTTAAATTTTCCTGGGGGTGAGGAGTCCCTTTTTAGGATGTGGACCCGTAGACTTGGTTCAACCGGTCCCTGTGGTAGTTGTGCCACTGTAATAGACCTATGTACTACCAAATGAAACACTGGTAGGTATTGGTTAAAAATAATTTCGTTTCCAAAACTATTATGACTTAAATAGCCTCTGTTGATTGATTTCAAGAAAAATATTCTCAAAGATACAGATCATAGTAGAATTATCTTCATTCCATTCCGAAAAGTTTATCACACAAAATTATGTTGATCTGCGTTTTAAGAGAGTTATAAAGTGTGTCTTGTTATAACTTTGTACCTGTTCAGTAACAATAGGCTAGTGTTAATGATATTCTATTTGTATTGAAGATCTGACTTGTCATTTATGCTGTTCAATAGCCCATTGTTATTAACACACAATTACATTTCTTACAAAGTACTTAAAGAGACTTATCCTGTGTTCGTATGACTATCTCCATCATTTGCTCAATTTCAAGAAATTCTACCACATAGAAGGTTACAAGACGTATCGTAGGTAACACACATTACTTTATGAAGAACGAGTTCGAATTTAGACGTTTTCTACGTTTAATTAATTCAAACGTATCGCATTCGTTTCGTTTCGTTTGCAGCATGATTTTCAGCATATTATTACCTTGTTCGAGTGATGTCCACCATATGTGACGAAAACATTTTTAGACCTACTCTTATTATCCTCGTGCCATCATGTAATGTGATTCGAATGTACTGGTATATCATACACAGTCGCTTTAACTTGGCCTGTTTCTACATATTTGAAAATACAAAGAATGAGACTATGGTATTTTGAATAGAACGAACTATGTCGATATTTTATATCTCCAATCGCAAATCATTAACTGATATGCTGTAATGTTTCTTCAGATAATTAACTTACAAGGGAGATAAATCTCCTATCTAAAACCAGGCGAGATTTAACTTGTCTGATATGAATGAAGTTTAGAAATGTAATTGACTTCATTTGCATTAATTGTTTATTTCATGCTTATCAATACGGATAAGTAATCAAACAAGCTTCAGGAATATGGGGAAATATCAACGTGCACCAGAAAACCTTAACTGAAAGAAGATAAATAGTACACCTGTGAATTCGTGGGTGAATTTTATGTTTGTATTTACCATTAGTTTGCTGAAATCGTTTTATTTTATTTCTTTGTTAATAATATGACTAAACATAGAAGACACGTGTTAAAGTAAACCATAGAAGAAAATCGATGACAAACCATTGACGAAATTCAGGTAAGAACTAGATTTGTACCGTTTTCTATTCGTTATTTTCATAAAAAATAAATTTGAAATTGCACTTTGGTCACGTGATTAAAGTTTGGCAACATATTATCTCCATACATTATGTAGGTAAACCACAAACTGTTTTGTGTTTTTGTAACTTACAGAACAAAAAAATAGCATTAAATTGACCTTATGACGGTTTAACTTAATGGCACATATTAGATTGCCCATAGCAAATTAATTCTAGTAACAGATATTAATACAGGGTGAGTGTAGGATTTTCTGTCTCTTGCACATCGAGTAACGCTACAGAAAGAAAAACCTCATGAAATTAATTGATTATAATTATTGAAGACATAAGATCTCATATTCACAGTAATGAAATTAGCGGGTGCTGTAATATCCAATGCCTGCTATAGTCAAAGTTTCTTTTCTAGTGCGAAACCTGAAAAAAATAATATAAATTTCGACCAACCACCTTAAGTTTTGTGTTGCCGATATCGCAGATCCAGATACCATTTAATAATATGTTCTTAGACATATTTAATATCTTTTTGATCCTTATCTGGGGGTCAATCTAAATCACAGAAATTATTTCATTGCTTATAAGATTTTATTACATTTGATAATATAAAGTAGGAGGGGTCAAGTTACGGCTTAACCTGAAACATATTTCCCAGACACCAACATGATAAACTGGTCAGAAATGATTGGCATAAAACGATAACACTGGGTGCGTTTCTCATCATTTAGTATCTTATATTTCGTGATTATCTTATCCCCTTATCTCTTATTTGATGGCACTCTCTTGAAATAATCAGATTTCCAGGATATGGGAAGTAACTCTTCAACTTCCAGTAATTCTTTAGATCATTTCTATCCGTCAAAAGTCAAAAGATCCAGTTCCAACATTATGATAAAGTTAATTCAAAAATTAAACAAAATACAAATTTGTGTCTGGAAATTTTTTTATGAAAATGAAAATTAGCATGTAATGGGAAGATTAACATTTCTCATTCTGATGTCACGGTTCCTGAGGTCTAAATCTGAATAAACAGCGTATGATTGGAAGGACTACACGTACATGGCTGTACACAACATCAAAAGATGTAAATGATTGTTCATCTATATGATATTCTGTTATCAAAATAGATATCTGCTCTGATCTTTAGACAACCGTTCTTTGTTTTCTGTATTTTGAGATTGGTTCGATCTTCGCGATAGTTAGATTTGTTGATGAGTTATTTACCTCTCAGACCTTTCAGCCTAATTCAAAATCCAATTTCCACTAGCATATTATTCAGAATATCCTAAGGTCATGGAAATATAATATACCTTAAAAAAAATCACAATTTCTTTCGATAATTTGTACCTTTTTTTTGACATTTTGGGGGCTTTTCTACCTTAGCTCGATAGTTAATATACAGATAGTCTAAACATTTATTAACTGCTCGCGTTTTACCATCAATACTCGGAAGGTGTACAGATTTTTCTGTTTTGATGAGCTAATCCTTACTAATCAGTAAATTTATAAAATTTATCACGTATTGAATAGTTTGTGAACTTGGTGCTAATTATCAATAACTGTCTTGAGGATATTTTTAATAACACATCTAATTGGCTAGAAGATAATTAGGTTCGTTATTATCACGGAAGTGGTAGGTTTGAGGAAGAGTTCTTTATGACCATGATTGTTGATAATTGTAACCTTTTAATTTACCATGTGTAAGGTCCATCGTACTAAAGTGCACACACTTATATGGGAAATCCTTCGTGCAGACATTTTCACAATTTCAATTTATTACGAACTGCGTCTATACCTGCAATAACCACCTTTCTTGCATTATAGAAGTTTGTTGTAAATTGTTAGTATTATATGCAACTAGTTATAGCTTGACATGGTGAAGATGTCGTACACACATCTTAGGTTTAGAGGGTGAAAGCCTGAAAGACTCTGAAGCTCAGGCTAAAGCATCAGAATTTTTCCTATCTTGAGGATGGTTGAGTTTATCAAAATAATTCTTTGGCTTGATCTGAATTTAAAATAACGACCGAAATTCTGCAAAGATAACAAGTTTGGCGTGTAAGCACGAAGGCTTTCAGTGTACAAGAAAAATAAAATACAACATTGAGGTGTTTTTGTTCATAGAAGAAAAATCGTTATTTTCAAGGGACGTAATATTCTTAATCCATAAAGTGCAACTACAAGAATAACCTAAGATACAGTCAGAACAAATATCAAAGAATAATTAGCTCACGTTCACCCTTACACTATTGATATTAAAACAAATCTTAGTACGAGCTTTTAATAAATATTAGTGTTATTGTGTACATGATCTGTCATAATGATGCCGTTTATAGATAAAATATTCCTGGCAAATGACATCTATTTGATGCGGCAAAGGAAAGGTTTTAATGTATACACCATTAAGTCGTGTAATTTGACAGTTGGAAATTGTAAGATGTGACTACAATAACGATAAGTGTATTATTAAAGAGTAAGCTTGGTTGGTATTAGTAAATTAAATTGTATGTTTAGTCCTTCTCTTTGGTTCTTGTTTTACCATTATTGCTTTCAGATCGGCCATAGTATATACTGGTTGTGCAATTTACCGCTGTGTTTGCTTCGTCAGTTAATAAGTATTGGTATATATTTATTAAGTCATGAAGGATAGGTCATTTTTGTTCCTTGTTTCTGCTTACATTTACATATATGTTTGACCCAAGACTTTCACGATAAGACAACAGATTTATAGCTTAGCTTCATTGTGGATTCTCTTTAAATTGTTTCCTAAGACTCGAAACAGATTTGTGAACCCCTATAGGTAGATTGATTCTTTCTATGTCTTAAGATGGAAGTGCGATAATAAGAAAATTGTGTGACTTGAAATATTGGCTTTGAATACGAAATTAGAAAGTTGATTAGAACCATTTACACTATTCATGGGAGTTTTATTCAGACGTTGTAGACTTCAACATTGAGTAAGTACATTTTTTAATTGTTCCTTTAACGTTATTTTATTTCCTAACATGGTGTTGACAACCGACTTTCGATCACTGATTGTGTTACAATTTTATTCACAAGACAGAGTAATAGTTGTATGGATTGGTCATCAATGCATCATGACTATTGTAATGCGTCAGGATGTAAACATTTTGAATCAAATCCACGTGATCTTATTGGCAGAGCCTTAACTCCGGTATAACAGTTCTATTGATTGTTCAAATCTCGAGTTTGCTGTATCGGCAAGTATTTCTGAACTGTATGACTATCGCGCGATTTCAGAAATTTTTCTGATAAACTCAATAGTTGCTCATTATCTCAAAGTATCTTCCAAAAAAGTTTACATGGCCACTCTGTTAACAACATTGCATGTAACCGTTGATTTCTTGGATGAATCTTCGTGTAGATCAGAGGTTTTCAACCTTCTTCTTTCTATTATACTTTTCAGAATCCTTGATCGATCACATTACTCCCCTTCCCCTAATACATCCTTATTATTTCGTGATTTGGTTTTAGGACCTCCTGCATCATGTTCATATCAGAGAATATAGCTCTGACTAAACATAAAAACATAAAGTATGATTTTCTAAAAACGTTATTCCTCCAAAATATTTAAAATTACCCCATTGGCTACCCCCAAGTTGAAAACCCCTGTTCTAGATCATAAGTAGACATAAGAAATTATCAGAGAGAGAGAGTGTGTGTACATCTGAAAACACGTTCTTGATGACTATATTACTACTTACTAAATTGTTCTTTTTAAGAACGCCAGACACCAAGATACTCATGAATCTGATATAGTTTCTACGTTTAGTTGTGTTCAAGCTCTTGTACCCTACCATCAGAAATGAGAAGTGACGATAAAGGTTCTGTTTTATGCCATCAATAATACGGTTTCAAAAAAAATCACAGGATAGGGCAGTTCAACATTCTTGGATAGATTAAAAATGTAAGACAGATCCTTTATGATTAATCACGAAACAATATCACCTTGTCTGGCCTGTTTCTTACTTACATCAAGTTATAAAATGCTGCATCATAGTCCATTTTGGAATTGACCAATACTTTTTGTGACCACCGTAAACGTTGTTAGTAACCTTGTATCATTTAGAGGTAGGTTTCTTTGTACTTGCATAACCAGTAAAGCAAGTCGTATTCTACAAAAGTAAATTTTCTTCCAGTACCACGGCTGCTTTGGGCTTTGATTGGCTAGAGATAATCTTTCTACACTATTTCCAGGAATGGTTGTCAGGGGGTACGACTAATGTACCAAAATATTTGGCAGTTATAAGGTAATGGTGTGTATCACATAGTTTTGTTTATTTTTTACTTCATTTATTCACTAAAACAATTGTTTTTTAAAGGCATTTGAATGTTGAAGACAGATTGTCATTCAAAATCTACAGAAGATATTGAAGCAGTATAGAGGTGCTCAATGATTCCAAAGTACATCGATAAAACACTGAATGCTATTTAATCTTTGTCTAGACAATTACTTTACTTAAAATGGTAACAAACCATGTATCTTACTATGAAACCGACCAATCAATGTAATATATTAAAGAAATTCAGAGTTGGTGTAAGCTGATCCCATAAAGAACCGAAAGCTGTAAACTTGAAATACGATCTCATGGTAACTTCCATTATTAGGTACCTTAAACAGATAGTCGAAATCTTTAATACAGTTATCGATTACTATAATTAATGCTCGTAAAATTCGAACTGATGACAAATCAGGAATAGGACCGTATCCCCTATCAGTGATGTAAGTCCTATGTGCTGCAAAGGAAAATATAACTTATTTGGTTTAGAGTATGTCCCATCCCTGACTTTGGTTGTAAAAATTCACACTCCACAATGCACAGTGTTGCCAATTATTGCACCGTTTATTTATTTGATGATACGATTCTCTGTGATAGAAATGAGCGCATGCTACGAACGGCTAATCGTGGGGTTCGAAACGGGTCGCACGACAGATGGAACCCTAGCAAAAGGAGCTACACCCCTAGACTTAGATAGATTTAGGTATTATCTGAAGTTTCTTCTCACTGATCATGTTCAGTCCATTAGTTAATAACAAAATGGTGAAGTTGTTGCCTACTCATCAACAGTTCTGGTGCAACTAAAGTAATTTAGGCTCAATACTGTCTGATATTTGTACGTTCCCCAATAGTTTCCGGAATACTCCAGAGATTTCCTCGATAAATACCTCATTGAAAGGAATTATATTTTTAGCTGAACTAAATAAAATCTGGCTGAATTGAGATATCATCAAAATAAGAAGATCGATTTCAATTTAAATGTCGAACTTTTTCAGTTAGAATCGTAGTAATTCTTAGAATAGGCACTTAGTTTATGTAAATAGACGTATGTTATTCACAAAACTTGACTATGTAATTATAAACTGACATGCGATATTGGGATAAAATGAAATTCAACAAATTATATTGGTAATTGATAGGTTTTTAACAAGCAGACCAATTCAGACGATTTGCTTATAAAATTCAATATACTTTTCATTTTCTTACATCTTCACACAAAAAAAATTGAAATAGAAAATCACAATTTGGAATTGATAGGATATTTAAGTTTATTCTTTTGAGACCAAATATGAAGACGTCTTGATAACGACACAAATCCCATTCGTCATGATGGAATTGTCTTTGACAGAGGAAGCATGCAGTAGGAAAGTTCTTGATAAAGGTTATATAAGGAAACTCTAGACACTCGTAAATTTGGACTAAAATCGATGAAAGTGAAGGTTTAGTTAAACACAAAATATCATTTGGCTGAAATTAACTAAATATTTCTACTTTACTGATTTCAATATTTGGTAAGTTAAGTTTTCACTTTTCGTTCAATTAAAATACAATTGCTTATAGGCTTCAGCTCAAAATTATGAAGCAAACTTATTTTAGAGTTACAATTGATTTAATTATTTTAATTGATTTGATTTAATCAAATGATATCATTGAAATGGCACGAGTCACTGATAGCAACTTCTTGAAACTAAATAAATCGTCTGCATGTAGAAAAAACATGACAAATGTGCAAGGAGAGAGGCCATGAAAATGAAAGAAAGTGTGATAGATATAAAGATAGATAGAGATATAAAAACAGAAAGAGAAAGAAAAGATACGAGAACAAGGGAGAGAAACTGTAGAGGAATGAGAGAAAGAGACAGTAGAGACATAAGAACAAGAGAGAGAGACAAGCAGACATACATATAGACAGACAGACAGACAGACAGACAGACAAATGTGAGAACAAGAGGTAGACTGTCGAGCCATAAGAATTAAGAACTGAGACTATTAGAATCAGACAGAGACTGAAGATATATAAGAACAAAAGATTGTGGGGATATGATAGAGAACAAGAGGGGGGGGGGGGGAGAAGAGATAACAATAAATATACAGTAGGGATCTGAGAACAATAGAGACAATAGAGAGACAGTAGAGATACTAGAACAATAGAGAGACAGTAGAGATACTAGAACAATAGAGAGACAGTAGGGATATGAGAACAATAGAGAGACAGTAGAGATACTAGAACAATAGAGAGACAGTAGAAATACTAGAACGAGAGAGACAGTAGGGATATGAGAACAAGAGATAAACTAAAGAGGTATGGGAACAGAGAGAGGACAGTAGAGATATGAGAACAAGAGAAAGAGACAATAAAGATATGGGAACAATAGAGAGACAGTAGAGATACTAGAACAATAGAGAAACAGTATGGATATATGAGAACAATAGAGAGACAGTAGAGATATGAGAACAATAGAGAGACAGTAGAGATATGAGAACAATAGAGAGACAGTAGAGATATGGGAACAAGATGGAAACTAAAGAGGTATGAGAGCAGAGTAAGAGACAGTAGAGATATGGGAACAAGAGAAAGAGACAATAAAGATATGGACACAATAGAGAGACTGCAGAAATATGAGAACAATAGAGGGACATTAGACATACTAGAACAATAGAGAGACAGTAGAGATACTAGAACAATAGAGAGACAGTAGAGACATTAGAACAATAGAGAGACAGTAGAGACATTAGAACAATAGAGAGACAGTAGAGATATGAGAACAATAGAGGGACAGTAGGGATATGAGAACAATAGAGAGACAGTAGAAATACTAGAACAATAGAGAGACAGTAGAGATACTAGAACAATAGAGAGACAGTAGGGATATGAGAACAATAGAGAGACAGTAAGGATATGAGAACAATAGAGAGACAGTAGAGATACTAGAACAATAGAGAGACAGTAGAGATATTAGAACAATAGAGAGACAGTAGGGATATGAGAACAATAGAGAGACAGTAGAGATACTAGAACAATAGAGAGACAGTAGAGATATTAGAACAATAGAGAGACAGTAGAGATACTAGGACAATAGAGAGACAGTAGGGATATGAGAACAATAGAGAGACAGTGGAGATATGAGAACAATAGAGAGACAGTAGAGATACTAGAACAATAGAGAGCCAGTAGAGATATTAGAACAATATAGAGACAGTAGGGATATGAGAACAATAGAGAGACAGTAGAGATATTAGAACACTAGAGAGACAGTAGGGATATGAGAACAATAGAGAGACAGTAGGGATATGAGAACAATAGAGAGACAGTAAGGATATGAGAACAATAGAGAGACAGTAGAGATACTAGAACAATAGAGAGACAGTAGAGATATTAGAACAATAGAGAGACAGTAGGGATATGAGAACAACAGAGAGATAGTAGGGATATGAGAACAATAGAGAGACAGTAAGGATATGAGAACAATAGAGAGACAGTAGAGATACTAGAACAATAGAGAGACAGTAAGGATATGAGAACAATAGAGAGACAGTAGAGATATTAGAACACTAGAGAGACAGTAGGGATATGAGAACAATAGAGAGACAGTAGGGATATGAGAACAATAGAGAGACAGTAAGGATATGAGAACAATAGAGAGACAGTAGAGGTACTAGAATAATAGAGAGACAGTGGAGATATTAGAACAATAGAGAGACAGTAGGGATATGAGAACAATAGAGAGACAGTAGAGATACTAGAACAATAGAGACACAGTAGAGATATTAGAACAATAGAGAGACAGTAGGGATATGAGAACAATAGAGGGACAGTAGGGATATGATCACAAGAGAGAGATATGTCTACAATACATACACAATTGATAAATAGACAAAGCATGTTCATTCACGTCGAAAATATATTTGTGCAATTGTAAATCAACAGTTTTATTCTTTCTGTAAGGATAAAATCTTAAAAGATCACAACCTTTACTTAATACCATCTACTTAAATCTTTCAAGACAGTAATAACCTTTCTTAAACTCAGCGATCAAATCATCAAAACATCAAAGATACAGCAATTTTCTTAAAGTTTACACAAATACTCTCAATCGTTTTATTTGTTCAAGAAAATTGGAGCACTATTGATTTATGAACTTCGATCACTCCGGTGATGTTAATCATCTTCATTAGTTTTTTGATACAGTAACACTAAATAGTAAATATAGATGGTTAAAATGTACAACCCTCCATTTAAAATTGAATGGACTTTGACAAATAATGTATTTCTTTAACTGATATTGAATATATACCATAATTGTCTGAGTAGTACTGCAATTAACTAGCTATCAGATTAGCAAAAAATTCATATACATGTGAGCTGGATTGGGGACCAGCCTTTTGGCTATTTTATATATATAACCCTTTTGAATTTCAGCTTTTCATTTTGATGCGAATGAGTCCTCAGATATTTCAACGATTGTTTTTATCTACTGCAAGGTGTGGTTGACAATAGTTTGGCAGTTGTGCGTTCTTTCATACATGTAAATAAATGCCAAATTTGATGAATAAAGGGTTAGTAACGGTAATCTAATTTGTCAAGTTTTACCTTGAGTTTTGCTCTATTACCTTAAGCTTTAGAGCTGCGTCAAGATTTTACCAGATTTGTTGTTTAATTAAATACTTTAGCTTGTGACTAGTAATGCAGACCGAACTGATTGTTTTGGGGTGGTCTCATATTCTTTAAAGTGGTCCGGTACTGGTCCTGTCCAGAAGCGATCAATTGACATTTTTTATTCCATAAAATATATAGAAAATATAACTCAAATTATGTAAGCTGTCAAGTTATAGCCAGTCGGATTGCCTTTCATTCTTAGTTTCTGATGAAGATATTGTCTATCATATTTACTTTTCCCAATATTTCCGATGATTACGAATTTAAGGTATTTATTGAATATTCGACACTTCAAGGGTTTTCTACGGCCAAGAGTGCGAAGTGGAAAAAAAGAATGACATTTAGGATCATTTTTTAGTTGTACGTATATAAAATGTATTTATTATTTAAAATTTATTATTGCCTACTGTCATAGGTTATTTTAATCTCATAACGAACATAAAGACATGCCATTTATTGTGATAATATTTGAGCATCTGTTTGTTGTTACAATAAGATGTAGAATGATAAATACCAGGATGATGGGTAGATATCAAACCATCTGTTCACTGTCATTGTTGGACCATGGCTAATAAGTCTACCAAGTGATCGATGTCTTATTGATCACAATATATTCTATTGAAAGATTTCTTATTACTGAAGAAACGTTAGTAAGTTATATAGGATATTGCCCTCAAAATCTGAAGAGTGTTAATATAATTATTACTAAAAGTGTTTAAAAGACTTTAGTTCTAAAATTTCATTTAAGTGAGCAATTTAGAAATACCATTGTGTTACTTGAAAAACGTTCCAAATGTGAAAAATGTGAAATTTGACGATTCTCATCCTAAAGACACTTTTATTATTCTGATCCATGACATAACTATGACATGACATTGATGGCAGTCGCTAAATTATAACCAAATGTTTAAATAATATCTTTCTTCTTCATTATTAATTTAAACAATAATTGGTCCTAGATTTTGTTGGTGGCCTGGATACGTTGACATTAGTTTGATCGACAACATTGACGGTTTTTTTGTGTGTCATACTATTACAGACAGCTTCAAATTTAACTAATTCATAATGAAAAAGACAAATTATTCATTACCCCATACTTCTGCCACCGACAGTGGCGGAGCCGAAGCAATTTTTTCGAGCAAAAATCGCATAACTGGGTTAGAAATTCGGGCAATCTCAGATATTTCACCCTTCGGACGCAAAACTGGCTCCGCCTTGTCACCGACCCTTCGTGTGGGTACATATTGATAACTTTGGTGTTTTAGAAAAGTTATGATAATTCTTACATTCTATAAAAGTCGGGTAGGGATTTAGAAATGTTCCAGTTGACGGTGACGGTGACGGTTAGATCTAAACCATGAATCATTTATGATGAAATCTATTGAATAAAACAATCCCTTATCAGGATTGCGTACAGACGCCTTCTGTTTTGGTGTTTAAATTTAACTGTGTTATTTGTACATATATCAATAACTCTTATAGTTCTATGATTTGTACTTCTCATTCTTAAATCTTAGATATTTGAAAACAATAGAAATAGGTATAATTATTAAAAAGCCCTCTTAAAAAAGCCCAACGCAGACGAGGAACATTTTAAGTGAACAATCGTAAAAATTTTGTTTCGATCATTTTTTTCACCGTCTGCGGATTACAGAAAAACGAACAAAAATGTTCGTGAGAATTGTTCGTGAAATCAAGCATGTTTGCTTTTTTAAAATTTGTTCGCCTCCCGAACAATTCTTTGTTCGCCGTCTGCGTTAACGACGAACATTAGCGCCGAACATTTATCGACGAAAGACCAATCAGCGATAGAAGCCAGACCACATGACACTCAAAATGGCGACGTCCAGTGAATCCACCAACACAAAATTTTGGACTGTGGAGAAGGTGCAGATTTTAGTAGATATGTGGTCGCAATCTGCCTGTTTGTTTATGATTTCTTCGCCCGACTATTCAGATAGGAAACAATTAGTAAATTTATAAGGTTGCCGAACACACCCTGCTCTTTACGACATTGAATCCAGGTACGGACCCAAATGCTCCTATTTCGCCGTCTACGTTGGCGTCTTTTTTTAAATTAATAAAATAGCTAACGCAATTTTACATTTTCTTCTGGACGTTGCTATTTTGAGGTCATGTGATTTTCCGTGACACTGGCGTATTGTTCGAGCTAAATGTTCGTCGTCTGCGGAATTATGTTTGTCGTCTGCGGATAACCGAAAACAAATATATTTGTTCGATGTTCTTGTTCGTCGACAGAAATGTTCCTCGTCTGCGTTGGGCTTCATAATCTGGGCCAAAAGTCCCTTTCAGTCAACCTGAAGACGGGTGTCTATTACTCATGGTCGTCAAATTTTCAATAAATTCTCTTTCACATTCCTAATCATATACAATTGGATTATCAGATATATATGTTGTGGAAAATGCGTGAAACCAGAAATTCCATGAAATCCGCGAGTGTCCGTATCAGTAAATTCACACACGCAATCCATATTTCCCTTATTTATATAATACCATAGAATCCTATTAGGTTTTTGCCAGTAATTTCAAGAAAACACTGAACTTATTTACCAGACTAAATAAATTCCATTTATGCAATAAAATTAATATTATCATTTAAATTCCTAACTTCAAAATTGAATTCATAAGTATAAATATTGTGGCTTACAAACTAGTTTACTTCATTTGATAAATAAGGTTTGAATTAGCTTTGTTTTCTGCTAGCTTTAAAGATTCATGACAGCTTTAATGTTTCATGATAACTTTCATGTTTAACGTTAGTTTTAAACTAATTTTATGATATCCATAGTTTCAAGAAAGTCTTACTGCGCATTAGGTTTAATATTTCATGTTAGCTTTATTATTTCACGGTAGCTTAAATGTTTTCTAAAACTTGTATTATTTCGTAGTTGCTTTAATTTTTCAAAAAAAAGTTTAAAGTTTTACGAGGTTATTTTTTCGTATTTGTTTTAATGATTCATAAGAGGTTTATTATTTCATGACTGTTTTAATCTTTCGCGAGGTTATTAATTCATGATAGTTTTATTGGTTACTATTAGTTATAAAGATTTAAAGCTTTAATCTTTTGAGCTTTGATTAATTCATGGTAGTTATATTGGTTTCTGTTAGTTAAGGCTTCACGAGGTTTATTATTTCATGGTAGCTTTAATCTTTCGCGAGGTTATTATTTCATGGTAGCTTTCATGTCTTCATGATAGTTGTATTGGTTTCTGTTAGTTATATAGCTTCACGAGATTATTATTTCATGGTAGCTTTAATCTTTCGCGAGGTTATTATTTCATGGTAGCTTTCATGTCTTCATGGTAGTTGTATTGGTTTCTATTAGTTAAAGCTTCACAAGGTTTATAATTCCATGGTAGTTGTATTGGTTTCTGTTCGTTATAAAGCTTCAGAAGGTTTATAATTCCATGGTAGTTATATTGGTTTCTGTTCGTTATAAAGCTTCAGAAGGTTTATAATTTCATGGTAGTTGTATTGGTTTCTGTTAGTTATAAAGCTTCAGAAGGTTTATAATTTCATGGTAGTTGTATTGGTTTCTGTTAGTTATAAAGCTTCACAAGGTTTATAATTTCATGGTAGTTGTATTGGTTTCTGTTAGTTATAAAGCTTCACAAGGTTTATAATTTCATGGTAGTTGTATTGGTTTCTGTTAGTTATAAAGCTTCACAAGGTTTATAATTTCATGGTAGTTGTATTGGTTTCTGTTACTTATAAAGCTTCAGAAGGTTTATAATTTCATGGTAGTTGTATTGGTTTCTGTTCGTTATAAAACTTCAGAAAGTTTATAATTTCATGGTAGTTGTATTGGTTTCTGTTAGTTATAAAGCTTCAGAAGGTTTATAATTTCATGGTAGTTGTATTGGTTTCTATTAGTTATAAAGCTTCACAAGGTTTATAATTTCATGGTAGTTGTATTGGTTTCTGTTAGTTGTAAAGCTTCACAAGGTTTATAATTTCATGGTAGTTGTATTGATTTCTGTTAGTTATAAAGCTTCACAAGGTTTATAATTTCATGGTAGTTGTATTGGTTTTTGTTAGTTATATAGCTTCACGAGGTTTATTATTTCATGGTAACTTTAATCTTTCGCGAGGTTATTATTTAATGGTAGCTTTCAATACTTCATGGTAGTTATATTGGTTTCTGTTAGTTATATAGCTTCACGAGGTTTATTATATCATGGTAACTTTAATTTTTCTCGAGGTTATTATTTCATGGTAGCTTTCAATACTTCATGGTAGTTATATTGGTTTCTGTTAGTTATATAGCTTCACGAGGTTTATTATTTCATGGTAACTTTAATCTTTCGCGAGGTTATTATTTCATGGTAGCTTTCAATACTTCATGGTAGTTATATTGGTTTCTGTTAGTTATAAAGCTTCACAAGGTTTATAATTTCATGGTAGTTGTATTGGTTCTGTTAGTTAAAGCTTCACAAGGTTTATAATTTCAGGGTAGTTGTATTGGTTTCTGTTAGTTATAAAGCTTCACAGGGTTTATAATTTCATAATAGTTGTATTGGTTTCTGTTAGTTATAAAGCTTCAGAAGGTTTATAATTTCATGGTAGTTGTATTGGTTTCTGTTAGTTAAAGCTTCACAAGGTTTATAATTTCATGGTAGTTGTATTGGTTTCTGCTAGTTATAAAGCTTCAGAAGGTTTATAATTTCATGGTAGTTGTATTGGTTTCTGTTAGTTAAAGCTTCACAAGGTTTATAATTTCAGGGTAGTTGTATTGGTTTCTGTTAGTTATAAAGCTTCACAAGGTTTATAATTTCATAATAGTTGTATTGGTTTCTGTTAGTTATAAAGCTTCACAAGGTTTATAATTTCATGGTAGTTGTATTGGTTTCTGTTAGTTAAAGCTTCACAAGGTTTATAATTTCATGGTAGTTGTATTGGTTTCTGTTAGTTATAAAGCTTCAGAAGGTTTATAATTTCATGGTAGTTGTATTGGTTTCTGTTAGTTATAAAGCTTCACAAGGTTTATAATTTCATGGTAGTTATATTGGTTTCTGTTAGTTATAAAGCTTCACAAGGTTTATAATTTCATGGTAGTTGTATTGGTTTCTGTTAGTTATAAACAAATAAGCAATAAACTCAGTTTTCAGCCAGTTGTATCAGCTCAGACAGCTAGTTATCTATATTACAATTGACTTATTTCATGCTCGATTTATTATGATTTAAATGATTAAAAGCTGACATGATGATTGTAGAGGACTAAATTTGAAATCATCAACTTGGTACAAGTATGGATAATGGATATATAGATATTTATGTATGATTTCTTTTTATGAAATATAATTTTTTTCATGTATTCAGCTTTAGAATTTTACTGTCTAATTATCTGGTGAGATTTTTCACATTTGTG
Organism: Lottia gigantea; assembly: GCF_000327385.1. NCBI lineage: Eukaryota > Metazoa > Mollusca > Gastropoda > Lottiidae > Lottia > Lottia gigantea. The sequence goes on from NW_008706746.1 coordinate 5,554,484, forward strand.
ATATCATGAATTATAATTCACATACGTCATATTTCAAGATATATATTTAAGACACGACATTTTCAAATATTCATCAGCTAACCATTTTTAGTGTTTTGGGTAACATTTTAAAGATTTCTAATCCAAATTTCTTAACATGAAACTTGTCAACAGGAACGTCATCGAATAACATCACGTGGTTCATAAATAACATAATTTTAAGTTTTATGAGTTGCTAATTTTGTTGTCATCATTCTTAAAATCATAACGATAAGGGTCGTATAAACATTAATCTTCCCAACCCCTTTTGATGCATCAAAGATAATAAAGAATGCAATTTAACTGACTTGTAATATAAAAACAAAAAGAAACTGTTTATAACCACAAGTATAGTTATTTATTACTAACGTAATGAATGATCTATTGCCAATTATCACCCAACTCTGTGATAAATGATTTCATTTTGAGTGAAGAAAACGAAATAAAGTGACATGCTGTAGTTCTATATAATTGTATAATTGACAGGCAGTACAGATAGGATATGTAATAAAATAAGAATTAATTGAAACATTTCAGTCTAGTAGTCACCATTAACCTTGTCAATAACATTCACCCAAATTTCACTTCCTCTCGTTAAGCAGTAACGTTTATTACTCGGTGTCATAAGCATTTTGTTTGATCTCATCCTTATCCATAAGGTATCTCCAGAAGTTTAAATGATTAATGACGAGATGAATCTTGTGTAAATCTAAGTCATTACTCATATTCTAATTAACAATAATCATTATTACAGTACAATCTGTGGTTATTTTATGTACATTGGCCAAAGGCTCAAAAAGAACTACAGCAAATAGAAATCTCGAATTGTATTTGAATTTAATTGGAAAGGAAATTAAATTGTAATCATCATTATTGAAAAAAATTGATGTCGATTTCCTTGGATATTGAAAATCAAATATTTTGTTTGTTTAAGTAAAAGACAAATTTATCACAATCTTTTGAACAAACAAACTTTCAGGCGGTTAAACTGTTGAAGGTGCTGAATCGTACGAGTAAATAGACTAATTTACTGCTTCAATATACATCGCGGAATTTTTTACCTCCTGCAATAAATTCTCCGATATTTCTCATATAATCCAATATAATCCAATAAAATAAGTCAGTGTGAAAGTTGCAATAGTTAGCTAACTGATTTCATAATAGAAATACACTATATTATAAATATTTATAGGCAGATGGTCCGAGTATTGAAAATCTCTTCGATTGACAAGTGTAAGTTACGTTCACTGGCTAAGGAGACATTAAATACTAAGTTTTATGTGCATATTAAGTAAAGTAATTTGAATGGAAATAAAACTGCGATTAATTAATATGACTATATGATCAATATTTTATATCTTGGGTTAAAATGTTCTATATTTTACAGTTTGTATTGTGAATTGTTGATGTAAGAAGATGAAGTCAATACAGCAGACAATAAAACTAGTTATAGTGGTTTTATTCTGTTTCACAGAAACATCAGGTTAGTTTTTTTTTTAATCTTTTTTTCTATACAATCTTTTGTTCAAGTGACGTGTCTCAGACTGCATGATTTAAGGATTTGCATTTTATATGTAGTGAATGCATTATGGATTGACATTCTATATATATGTAGCAAATGCATATTAAGGACATACCAAGCCGACTTAGCGTATTACATGTATTTGAATATGATTTAAAGGAAATGGAGATTAATCACATTTTTGCAATGATATTGGCCTTAAAGTGTAACAGCTGAGCGGTTTTTTTTCACGTCACATAATCCAATATTATTAATATCACTATAACTACATCACAAAATGTGTTCTTTTTTCTGAAAGACGAATTCTTACTCGAAATTTGTTTGTTTTTTTACCAAAAAGGACACGTCATTTTATTGTTTTATTTGGTACTATAACCAACATGTTTTAAGCGATTTCTAATTATCAAACTAGAACAGGTGCATTACCATTACCAATTTGATAATTGTACTGATGGTTTCCTATTCGCACGAATGGATAACGCCCACAGTGGCAATAAACAGTCGTGTGATTGCTGATGCAGTTGTATTGTAAACCATGTCTGGGCTCGATGTCAGTTGTTTTCAGCGCTTTTCAGTAGAAAGGATCAAGAATATGACGTTATTGATAATATCTGTAAGCCAGAATGTCAATAACTGCCTGGAAACGGAAATAGATCCATACTCTGTTTAAAACGTTATCTCCCTTAAGTTTTAATACCATTAATTACATGCGTTATATTTATCCAGCAGTTTGTAATATTTGAAAGGTAATATATAGGTTTACAGAAGATATATATTACGAAAGTCAACAGCTTCAGTTAATTAAAGATATTAATTATCATTAAATTCCAATGAAGCATGTAGCCCATCGTCTGATAAGAGCCAGATAAAACGATTTCATTAAATTCACTAGATTTATTATCTTGATCAAGGGAGATAAATCTCTACCTTCAGCAAGTAGGTCATACTTAATTTACGTGAATAAGTCTAATTAAAACACAGGCACCAATATTAACTTTATTAATTTTAATGAGATAGGTATATCTAACCATGCCCAAATTATATCATAATTATTATATCTGGCGTTCCTGATTCGGAAATTTTCGTGCAATTTAGACAGCTTTTAAGAATTTCAAACAAATTACTTTAATTTTATTTATTATGCGTGACGTATTATATGCATGAAATTTATCTTTGACATTGGAATATGTAACATAATATAAAATTTATCTTTGACATTTGGGATTTATGATACAACACAAAAATACTTTAAATGTTTGCTATCGGACGATAGTGTTGCAATCTCAATATGATACAAATAATCAAAATATATATTGTATTCCTTAAAAAACACATAATTAATAAAAAAAATTGTTTGTTAGGACAAAATTATGTGAAATATTTTTTGTCGAGGCATAGCAAAAAACATTTTCTTTGCATTTGTCATTGTTCTACAGACCTATATAGAGGTAGCCTAAATAATTGCATATAAGGCAAAAGTCTTTACGAAGTGACGACTATTTTTGGCCATATTTATCACAATAACCCACTAACTTGTTCTGGTGCTATGATCCCATTGGTCGAAGCAATTCTACTTAAAACAATAAACAGAAGTAATGCTCTGCTATCTCATGTTCATATCGTGTTATCATATCAATTTTAAAAAAAAAATCAGCTACTTAAACGATTTCCTTTATCCATATTATTCACATTAACCGCCATTGATTTCAGTATGTAAACAAATCACAAATCGTTCATAATGGAATTCTCATATATTTTCGCCTGGATGCATGAAAGTTGCTGAAGTTGACAGTTCAATTACTAGAGTAAACTTGTAACCTTGACATTGTATGAAGACTGATTGTTATTTATTCATGATTGTTGGTGTACGCCTGGTTATTACACAGATTTGGTATGAATCTTGCTTTAGTAGTTGGTGTATTCATTACTACATCTGAATCTCAGTATTTACAGTAGTGTCACTAGACATAGCATACTGTGATATTGATAAAAATAATGATGATTAAAGCCACTAACCAGTCTTCTAGCATGCTATTACCTTGTACTCACTTATATAGACCCAATTTGCCTAATAAGCCTTGAGATCATTTACATGTTTACACTAGGAGGTCCCACTATAAAGCTATATATAGAAACCAGAATACCAGGAATTAAAGATTGTTAATTGTCACTTTTACTTCCAGTATTTAATGAGTGGTCATGCAGACATGTCATTTTACAGCTTATCTTTCTGAATCGACCTCCGCAATTTGTTGAAGTTCAAATTTCAATTCTTTTATCCAACTTTCTGTTAGTGAAAAGAAATCAATAAAAGGAGATTTCATCTGACAATTATGTATACGAATCTTTCAATTTTAGGATTAGAATGTTGTTTTGGAACACCAACGATTCTACACACAAAATTTTATTTTTACTGTAAGTTTTAACCTTAAATATCAGCCATGTTCCAATCTGAAATCACATTATTTTTTGTCTATCACATCTACACCAATAGCTGCGGGGATCGGGATCCAACCTAAAATAACTTTGGCTTTATTGCAACCACAATTGTAAGTAAATTAGCCGAAATAGTCATCTCTATACACGTACTATAACTCTGTGAGATTGCTATATTCGGTCAATCCTTGATGTCAATTAGTTTTCGCTGTCTTAAAATAATTCACCAATACAGAAAAGAAATCAAACGAAAACATGTTTGTCACAGACATAAAAGTGTCTTATTGGTCCAAAACTTTACATATTTTTCACCAATTCAGTTTTTCCTCTCCAAAAGGTTTCTGTGTTGCTGAATTTTAGGCAATCAATCTCTAATTGTCATTACAATTCAGTATTCTGCGATTCCGGTGAACCGAAAATCATTATGAAAATCTGAAAACGACCCCGGTCAGCAAAAAATAATATAGATTAAGGCATGAAATAGCCTTTAATGAGAGTCATGTTTTAATGAAAAATGGTTTAGACTGATTAGCCGTGAGCTAGGAGAGTATTAATTCTATGATCACACGCCTACAATATTACATTCTACAGTTTTGCCCTAGAACCTGTAAGAATGAAACAAATAATAGTCTTGAAAATTATTTCAACAAGATTACAGTCGTACGTTTTATTTTTTTACTTTGAAACAAATAATAGTCTTGAAAATTATTTCAACAAGATTACAGTCGTACGTTTTATTTTTTTACTTTTAATCCTATTAGACCTTCTAATGGATTCAGACTGGTGATGATATTTTCAACTCTATAAAAAGAAACATGCAGAAGTGCTAGTCATGACCCATAGCTAGAGCCCAAAAATTGTGCTTCCATACCAAATACCAAAGCATTTATCATATTTATGCCACGCAAAAAGCGGCAAATCCATTAGGCACCCAAACATTATTCAACAAATTAAATGTAAATAAATTTCGAAACAATTTCTGCATAGCTAAAGCGAATCATAACCAGAACGAAACAATTTTTTTCTATTTTTATAAAATTATTGCATGCGTCCAAAATGTATTATAACTCATTATTCAAATAGAAGATAAGTGATATAGTTTTGTATATAAATGAATGTGTCAGTAGAATCAAATGGCATTAATAAAATTGTTATATTAATCCCATATTCATACATTCCCATAGAAAACTTGTAATATACGTAATATGAATTAGATCTATATGATAATAGGTTTCCATTTATATGCATATAGTTTACTGGTTACACACAATATATATATGACGCCATTTATGTGCATGAATATTGTTTTCTTTCGTAAGACGCCTAATAATTTGCTCAATTTTGTGAACAGTAAAATTATACGCTTTCTTGAAGGCTACAAATACATATTATTATATTTTAAAATAAATATCGTATAATTCTTTTGTCCTAAATCTCTAAGATTATTCTGCAAGACTTTCCTTTGAAATTTATAAATCATACCGATTTTAGATCTGGGTGGATAAAAAAGAAGAGCAAAGGGGATTGAAACTTATATAATATTTTATATACATAATATGAACCAAATACGTTTTTACTCTTAAGCATAACGTATTATAACTAAATATCGTCAAAAACATTTAAAAACTATCAAAGGAAGAGCTAAATCTTTCATCAACACTCGTGGTAAGCAACCCTTGGTATTTTGTCACGAGATTTCGACATAATATAATCCACTATTGGATATTTTTTCAGCATAAATGAAAGCTATCGGTTAACCCGAAAAGAACCCTCCAACGAAGTTGTGATGGTTACATTCAGGAAAAGAGACTATAGCACATCGTTACTCTTGATCATCATTTTGCAAATATCACTTCGTTTCATCGCAGCGAAATTTAACTTTTCTGTTGCAGACTGTAATTGGTTTCGACTGAAAATGCCAAAGCAATTCAATTATATTCATTTCAATGATAGATTGTTATATTCCCTTAAGACTAAGCAGTGTTAAATCTTCATATTAATGTGTGGAAACATCACACAATAACTTTCAATTGGATAATTATTCTCTGGGACTGTCTTTTAAAAAGGTTTTATAATTAGTGTTTACATTCTATGAATATAAATAAAGTACGGTGCTACATGACAGCGCCTGTCTTTAAGTATGTATATGTAATCTATACTGAGTGTACACAGCCTGTTTGATGTGTCCCTGCTACACCTATTCTTTATTTCCGACTGAAGGTGTTGAACCTCCTGAACCGAAGTGTGAAACAGCCCAATTCCTGCGTTATTCATTAAATTGCAATTTTAAACGATCACAAATCCGTATTCCACTTTTCAACTGATCTCTATGATCACAAATTATTCTACAAAGTATAAATAATAAAGCAAATGGATGTGGCTATTAAAGCTTTAGTGAATAAGTATACAAATGGAGTAGGTCTATGCATGAAGGCGTCTTAAAGAGTATTTTGGTATTTATCATATCATAAAGACTATCCATAGCTTTAACAATGTTTGTGGGAAGTATCATCTAATCCCTTTCCACTCAAAAGAAGTGGACTGTCGACTGCATTCATTGCAGAGTGAGTCTCAACGATGAATCGCTTACCCGGCTATACGCCATGTTGATCGACCACTCGAGATATTGCTAGTATTGTGGGTATCTGTCTAGAGAGGATTGAGCACATTATCCCCACTTATCGCTATCTGATTTTCATTTGGTTCACTCTATGTTAAGGTGGTACAAGTAGTTATATAGCTATCCACCTACGACTAATATCTGTTCCAAGGGAAGGACTATTTAAATTAAGTACAGCACCTAAAAATCTTTAAGATATGGTGATTATTAAAAGCAACGGGATCAAATAAAGTGAGTTATTGATAAAGATAAGGATTTAAGTGATGATATAAAGTAGCAGATGGTAGAAGATAAATAATACTACTTATATCTTATTATTAATGATCAGTTCAAGTTCTCTGACCACTACTTGCTTAATGATGACCAGTACCACTTTATCCATCCACTGTAGGTTAATATAATATTCATCATGTGAACAGAGTCATGATTGTGAATACTAACTTTCTTTTTAATACTAGATTTTTCTCCCGATTAATCCATCTTGGTTTTTAACCTGTACAGTAACTGTTTCTGACCATCTGATATAGTATTAGTGTAAAATCGAAACAGAAGCTCCAAATTAGCTATGTGGACAAAACTGGTCGTAGACTAGCATCATAGATTCTGGAATGGTGTATGTCTCTTTCTGATAAACTGATAATTCAGGGAAAGTAGAAAGATATCTTTTATATTAACATGAATGTACAAAAGCAACAGAATGTTATTTTTGGTTATATTTTTATATTTCTCAAATGAATATATTTTCATATAGATTTATTTATTCCTATAACCTTTCTATATGAAAAAAGGTACTAGATATCACGTGTTGGTAATTTCTGTTCAATACTAAATGATGATAAGATTTAAGTTCGTTAAGTACAGACTCGGTACTCAAGAACTCCTCTTATTGCTATCTACCAGTTAAATCATATTTTCCACCGCTATCAGACAGATTGTGGGTGTAGAGAAACTAAGTATCCTTAAAGTTATTGCATATCTTTTATATCTCAATTACTGTAAGATATCAATGTAACTTGTGCCTATTGCTCGCGGAAAGTAAATCTACCTGCATTTACTTCGACAAACTTCTCTAGTACGTATTTCCGTATGGCAGTGCGTTATGTTATTATTATTATACCGATGACCATCCACAATGTCAAACTAATACGATATGTGTCTGATATCTTGACAACAATAGGCACATGTAGTAGTATAAGGAAGTTTGTAAATGCAACGATTTGAATGAAAATACGCTATCGTATGCAGCAAATTATAGCCCTCTATTAAAATCTATCCAGATTGTGTAAGTCTTTCCGAGTTCTCCCATTGGATTCCGTGACACAAGAAAATGGCTATTGCAGTCAAGGAAATTAGACGAAATTGTGAAGATGAATGAAGACTTGAAGTATGAATCCATTCATCACAATGCAAGATGATCCAATTGTTGATTGTTAGAGATAATCTGAAAAAAAAGAACCATGCCTGATCGTTGATGATAAGTTTGTGTACAGGACCTTGAAAGGTAATTTGAGGCATATCTTGCTATGTACCAGCATGATTGTATTTGTATTCCAATGCTCATTGTGAATGACAGGCGAACGTTTTTCCTGATTTCAAACAAGACCTAATCAAAACCAACGGTAGAGATTGGACAAGGCAAACATTTCATTCTGTCAATCTTCATATAAATTTTTCCGCTATCCTAATCATATAATAGATTTATAAATGAAATGTTAGTATTTTTGTTAGTTGGCCAAATAAACAGTAGAACGTTTGAAGATATCTTCAGCTGTTTAAAAATGTTAAATATTGTTGATATATGTAAATGTTTTCATACCCACCGATCATGTTTACAATTTATCAAGAAATCTTACACTGCCCATTATTTGGATATTTATAGTAGAGTGGAAATCAATAAAGGTTAAGCAACTGCCACTGTCCTGGTAAAAATGCACCTTGCTTTTATGGAGTTGTTTGAAATGGAACAGAAGAGTAAGATGCAAAACGCTATTTCCATTATATACCAAGATTATTGACGGAAATAAACCTGGAATATTGTTTACATGTCTAACATCCTAGAGATGAACAAACTTATTAATTGCTCGTGTATTTTGGAAAACCTTCATCGAATGGGCACAGTTAACACTTAATGGCATCTGAGTGGAATCTGACCGTTCGCCATAACAAATGAGAAAGTCACAGTTTCCGTCGGTATTGGATTTCTTACACACGGAAGTAATGCTTTAACCTTTGGATGTTTAGATTCTGACATATACACAATTTTCTGTTATTGCATAAAAACCTATTTAACAAATCAATTGGAGAACAATACAGATATTATGATATTATATTGGTCGAATGTGACAATCTGAATTAAACTGAACATTCAATTTCTTTATTAATGTCGATCTATAACAATCCCTGTGATATTTGATAGATGTTTTATTGTTCTTTATTCAACATCTGTGCTCATTCACGATAAATATTTACAGGAGTTATCATAAAGCTTAACAAGATAAATTGCTTCATATGCTAAATAGTTGGAAAGGGAAGAACATAAAAAATAACACATTGTATAATTGACAGAAAACATCGAATAATCAAAGATGGCGTCCGAGACAGAAAAGAGCAAACTCATGTCATATATTAGCTGAAAATCTCTAATTTGCGCAATATAGACATTATCTTTTATATCACCTAGGAAGTTCTTAAAGTGCAAGACCAATTGTCCACCATTTCGTTCCTGTATTTTGTTTAAAATACAGATCTTTTGTCTGTGTGGAAGACTAATGAGGAATTGATATAACTAGTCGACCTTTCACAATCCTAAATATAGATTGTTCAGCTATCTCTAGTTCAATAGTTATGCTACTGTTCATCATTCTGTACCAAAATTTATTGTACCAGACAACGCCATGCTGTTTCATTAAGATATTTCAATATAATGCTTATTAATGATGTAAAATATATATATCAAAGAAAATAAGTATATATAATAACTTGATTATCTAATAGTATAAATAATTCCACGTGTTGTAGGCTACATAGTACATGTCAAAATGCTCTTACAACGGTGTCAATATTCTTCATTGACAGGTGTTAAATTACATACTTTGAATAAGGAAATGAATGTAAGAGAAAATAGTCATTATTGGTTTCTAAAAAGCGATTAACTATTCATATTGAGGTGGTATCCGTTCTGTGAATATTTTCAAATTTTTCTATGTCATTCTAACTTGCCAACATTGACAAGTCTTATCTAAAAGAAGAAGAAACTTTTCAAGATGAGTCAATTTATAGTTATAATAAAAACAAGAAATATCAACAACAGATGATTGTGTTCAATGAATGATTATGAGTGATAAATAATTTTAATTTTAATGGAAGAAATGTGTTCACTCTTAGATTAAATGTATAATAATCGTCATATGATAAAATAGTCGTTGTGTTAAGAACGAATTCGGTATGAAAATAATTTGTTCTGGTCGCTGTATTAACAAAATTACCTTATATTACAAGAAATTGCCCCCATTTTTTGTACATTATAAAATCAAATCTAACTTGTCCGCTATCAGTGAGGTTTAAACGATGGTAGATCAAAAGTATTATCCTGATTCAAGAAATGATTTATATCAGGTTCAAGATAATGAACGTTACACAAATCGTTTTAAAGATGACAGATGAATTAAGCGATATTTTCTGACATCGATAAGATCGATCAATTATGATAATATTCTAATAAGGATGAAATGGGACTACCATTATTAAAGTTGGCGGCTCGATATTGGCCATCTGCAAACGCGAGAATATAATCACCTACCATTGTTCAGTGTGTAAAGAAATATTCTAGATTTTTATCAAACTTCTATGCATAATCATAATATTGCGCATTATGCCCATTACATTGTACTTATTTTAGCATTATGAAATCTTGGAATATTTCATAAAATGCAGGATAATATTCCAAAATACAGCTACATTGTATGTTATTATAAAATAGCAATCCCATTATGGAGATTATCTGGAAACATTTGAACACATTGGTTCGTTAACATTTGTAAATGCTCTCTCTAATAAGTACAGTTATTCAAAGATTTTTTTACGAAGTGTGTGTTCGTCTAAGTGCATTCCGTTCATATGCTTATAATAGACAATCGACAAATTTTACACAGTTACTAGTTACATTAGACCATTAACTCAGGTTAATTAATTCAAAGCTGAACTGTTTGAACTGGCTTTAGTCTTACAAATTATGTTTTCTCCTCCAAACTTAACAACGTATTTTCCTGTATCTCAGACAGTCAACGTGCTGTAAATGCATTTAGTGTTTGAAATACCCTCTTAATTTTCACAAAAAAACAAAGCAGAACTTTCCCGAATTCCAATCTAGTACATGTATGTAGTGGACAGATAAGTTTTAAATTACATTCCAATGAGCTGTTAAATGTATAATGTATAATCTGTGACGACAATCCTTGTTTCCAAAAAAAGATAGTACAGTAACCTTATTTCGTGCAAACCTAATTTCTTTTATCTCCGGAAATGATAAATAATTGACATGTGCGACCTCGTGACCTCCGAATTTGCATGTTTTAATAAACATGGGTTATCTCTACAACGTCAACCTGCTGTACTCTGAATTCCAAATGTCGTCTGCTAGAATATATTCCAGTGAACAAAGTGACAAACTAGCGGATTCCAAAAATTCTATGGAACACAAAGTGGGCTATATTCTTATGTTGATTCAATGAATATTACAAATAGGGCCTAAATTACTCTTATGTTTTTTTTTTTCAAATAAATCATTGTTCTTTGAAAGAATGGTCATTAGTTTTAATTAATTGCTATTTAAGATAAATACTTTTTTTTTAATTTTGACGAAATTCGGTGTTGAATCCATATATACACGAATATAGGTTACACTACTGTACGTCAGTGTCTCCTCTACTTTTCCCTCCCAGTGAAACACGTGTCAATTCTAGTTCTAGTTCTAATTCTAGATAAAATGTAAATAACACACGGTATCGGCATGTTGATATATCATATTTTATCCCTACACTATTGAAAAGTTAATAACTTACAGCTATTAATTAACAATGGTCCAGATGAAACACAGATTCCACTCTGATGTTTAGCCTTCACGATTTATTTATTAATGAATACTTGCCTTAAGTAGTCTTCGCTTTCTGCACATTTCTGAAACTTTTATATTAAGCTCCTAAAAACTAGTCTATATACATGAATGGTAATAAGCACCGTGGGCAATGAATCCATATTTTGTATGTTTGCATCTAAATTGTTTATCCCAGTTTATCGCTGACTTTAAGGGTTGCATGCTAATTGCAGGTTCAGTAACTTCTTCAGAAACCAAAAGCTAAACCAAATTAATGTTGGCGTCAAAATTGTTTTGGACATCGATACAGTGCAAACCTGAACTCATATTGGTTCTGGATCACGTAAACCTATATACGTTATTTCTTTAATGATCTTATTAATATTAACGTTTTAATTATTGTACGAAATCACAGGAATAATGAATGGATCGTTTCATTATTATTCTGTATACAATCAACTAGGATTTGAATGAGGCGCGTGGTATCATCAGGTCGTATATTGGCTATTTTCTCTATTATGAATTGAGTATTGGCAACGTGGAAGAGTTATCTTCAATAAAGTAAAATCGGCTATGACTTGAACGGTCCTTAGCATTTATATAACGCTAAATGATCTTAGTATTAGTTCTATCGGGAAAAGGCTAAATCGATTCCCAAAGTTTCTTCAGGGAGTTGTAACTTCCAAAACAGATGGAAAAGTTTAAATAATAAGTAATAATGAGTTAGAAAGGATAAAAAAAGGAATAATTTGCGAGTATGTGCCCGTGGAATATATTTGTGTATTCTACTCTAGTTGGTGTAATATTTGTGAATTTTGTTGATAATAAACCAACAGATGAACAACGATTAATGGATGTAATATTACTGGATTATGATTCGGCTTCCCGTCCTGTGTATAATGCTTCACACAAGGTTACTGCTAAATTCGGATTAACGTTGATCCAAATTTCAAATATGGTGAGTAATTCTTAATACTTTATTTTTAAAATTTAGATGCTCAAGAGTTAAAACCTCAAGAAACGCCCGATGAACAGAAGTTGATCAACAAATTGTCTGAAAATTATGATATTTTGGCGAGACCAATATTCAATGCATCCGATATCGTGACAATTAAATTTGGAATGGCATTGATACAGCTACTTGATATGGTGAGTTACATTTGTTCCACACAATGATTTAGATATATAAATTGTTTAGTTATTATACACAATTGTTCCTGTTGTTTAAGGCGCATATAGATTACTATATTAATATCTGTGACAAATCATTGCGTTCTGCAACTATCTTGTAAATCTTGTACACATGGATTAGTCATTATAAATTAATAAATTTATGAACTGGGTTTTTAAAGGCCAGCAAACACCTGCCTCCAAGTACAAAAGCATGTGACTATATTATGTTAAGTTAATAAACGTATAAACGTTCATTCTATATCAATATATTAACGTAGCATATCATCTTCACTGAGGGAGATCTTAAATGGTTTCAATGGCTTGCTACCGTACCTCGTCTATCGTTTCAATCAAACTTAATCTTATCGTTGTTAAATTGAAAATTGTCATCATCTTGAACGCATATACTTACATTGGTTTTGATGATTGAGAAGGGTTATCACCTTCTGATAAATAAAAACAAGAAAGGATTAACCAGTCGTGGATACGATCTATGAAGATAAAATAGTTTGTTAAAAAATTGCTTCTGGTGGTAGCAGGAGAAACCTTGTATATTCTATTTCATGACAATGCCTGATTACAGCAAAAGACGTCTACATTACAATTTGGACGCAAGTTGTTGTCCCTCCTTTTCGGTTCTTCGTCGTGCTTCCTATTGTATGTGCATGCGATACAAACTACAAGCTTGTTCGGTTTGACAACAATTGGTATGTCCGTGTATTTGGATGTGGTCTCGTTTTAGTTCAAATTTTATGAATTTTTTTTATGAGTTCGACTTGCTAGCTAACGCAAAAGAGGCTGGATTTTGACGAAACCTTGCATGCATTATGTATATTGATTATATCTTGAATGAGTTTCACCTATTTTCGACGAACGGTTTTTGAATAATTTTTGCAAAAAATACGTCAAAATTGTCAACGCGATCGGGATAGTATTTGTTCTGCTTTTAACAAATCTTTTTTCGCATATTAAGGAAGTTAGACGAGTTTCATTTTCATGTCTTTTTGTATTTAGTTAATGGCCTTCACGATATATATCAGCATTGACTTGTGAATGCAAATAAGAGATTTTGTTCGGATTTTGATGAAACTTGGTATTCTTTTTATAATGAAAATTGATTATGAGTTGTTTTCGCGATTTTTATGGCCCGTCTAAAAATTGGTTAAATTTAATGGATTAGCGATGCCTTTTGAAAAGAATGGGCGTATAGCCTTCGGGTTGATTTGTCCGTTGTTGTCGTATATTACATAAAACTCTCGTATGTTTATATCGTTGAATATTTTGTTGCATATACAAACGCAATTAATTGCTTTTTTTTTAGTTTAGATCATTTCATTGATTGTCTGTTACATCTGTCACCATGTCTTTATTAGCACCAATTTACAAAAAAACCCCTTGAATATTGAATATATCATTTGTTATTCAAATCTTCGTGATAAAAAGGTTGTAGGACAATAAAACTTGAAAAAACTTATAGTAATTTGTTACAAATAAGTATCCTACATGAGAGTACTTATAAAAGGTAAACACCACTTGTGTTAAACAGTAACTGTTTCCCAATGCCGATGACTTCAGAAAGGCACATTTTATAGAAAGGTCCAAATACTGCATATTTCAGTTACGTTTTTATATGATTATGATCTAATCATATACCAAGGAACACGGTAGACACCTATTCGATAGAGAAAAGTCATAATTGTTGATTCTAAGAAAGCTGTATGGCTCCCATGATGGATTCGAATTCGATTGGATTCGATCTAAAAAAAATACTGCCGTTCTTCGTCCTCTCTCCGTCACATCCCATCCGAACGATTCGATGCCTCTCCAGCTTAGCAACCAACATCAATAAGAGGCAACTGGAAATCGTAAAGGATTCTCTCCACCATTTCTGGGTCAGGAACTTTTATCCATTCGGGTTCTAGTGATTTGCCACAAATTCAAATTTCTAGTTTTATCGATACAATCAGAATAAATAGATACCACATTTGATTATATCTGCATAAATCCCTACTTTGAAGTAATAATGAGAAGGATTGAAATGAAAAGCTTGTTTTTATTAGTAGCATATTGAAGTGGCATTAATGGCTTATTTTTTTCTTTTATCTCCACCGTTCATAAGATCTGGTGCATGAAAACAAACTCAATTCTCATACGGAGATAATATCGGTTTTATTGAAATTATAAAAGGCGCGTATGAATGAAAAGAATTGGAGCCAACGGTCGTTTTGAACCAATGCTGGTTAATAAAAACTGATAACGACACAATTTTCACAATATGCCACTATATGAGCTTATTAACTTATTTTAAAACCAAAACATATATTAAGTCTTAAGACCAAAGTTGAATCGCAAACATGATGATAACTACATTTTGAATTTTGCTGAAAAAGATTAAACTATTAAAAATAGGCTCACTGTTCAGACCGCTATCAAGACATCTTAGATCCAGGCAACATCTCAAATTAAACAACATTCGTCATGAATTCCTAATTTCTTTGTATTGAATGCTTTAATAAAATTAACTCATTACTTTAAAAGGTTTCGTTATAAGAATTCTTAATTCAAATTCCTTGTGGCTTTTATTTCCGAACCTAGAATGGTCGACGCAATAAATATTCAATTTTTTAACAGCCTACACATTTTGTGAGAAAATTCCAACATAGTCTTTCTGTTCATCGATGTGAAAGATGTTTTCCACAACCAAGTGGACTTTTTCGACAGGGTCATTCATATATTTGAAGAACCTTGGTCTCTTTCAAAGGCGATTTCTGTAACTTCAATGCACTTGCTGTAGAGCTTTAAGACCTTTATGAAGTGAAAGAAAGGCGATTGTCTCATTTATATAGCATCACCAATTTCCTGATGTTGATTATGGAAAATTCTATTTTTTACGCCCACACATTAATGTGAGTGTATATAGCCGTCGCCCCTGTCTGTCTATCTGTCCGTATGTCTGTCTGTCAATTGTTGTGATAGAGAGCTGGTTTCTTGATGGATTTTGACGAAACTTGGTGTTAGTGTTCGTAATCACCCAAGGATGAACCCTATTGAAAATCAGACACATCGATAAATATTTATTGAGTTTGTGAAATTTGTTGTGGACACGATAGAGGGCTAGTTTGATTTTGATAAAATTTGGTCTGAATGTTTCTCATCGCTTAAGGATAAACCTCATTGAAAATCAGACAAATTGAAAAATATTTGACATGAGTCATGCCCTTGTTTTTGAAAACGCTTTCAATTTTTAAATGTCTTATTTACAGTTGAATTTTGATAAAATTTGGTGTCATTGTGTTTTATCACCTAATGATAAACTCTATTGAAAAACAGACAAAACGAAATATATTTGATATGAGTTATTGCCCTTGTTCTTGAAAACGCGTTCAGTTTTTAGCTTGTGAAAGGTCTAGAAAACAAAATTCTTGACGGATTTTGATGGAACTTGGTGAAATTGTTTATTATTTATTTATTAATGATGTACCCTCTAGATATTAGGATGGCAGTTCCGACGAGATTAACAGCAATGTGAAATATAGATGAATATTCAGCTATTAGCTAATGATGT